>NC_133663.1:147964964-148264964 GCF_037893015.1 Macrotis lagotis | reverse complement strand
CTGGGTTGGAGAGCTCTATCAATTCTAACCCCACTCATATTATTCTGCATGATTTTGGCAGAGGTGACTTAGAGGTTCTCTTTTATTCATTTACAATACCCACTAAAATACCTTTCAGGTTGTATTTAGCACTTATGTCTAAATAACTTCCTCTGTTTGTCACATGTTCCTTCCATCAGGATATGGAGTCTCCTAAATCAGACCACAGGATCCCTTTGTATTTTCCTAGGAAATGTCTTTCTTTGTTGATTAGCAAACTCTAATGTTGCATAACCAATAGGAATTGTTCCCAACTGTCACTGTCTCTCTCCTTACCAGGGATTGGGTCATTGAATACTTGGTCATATAGCTCCTTGTAGCATCTAAAATAGTACCCATAATCAACGTTCCCATGCCAAACAATGACTTAGGGAAAATATTCTTTGGTACCTATCCAAGGAGGCTGAATATTTACTAACCTGGTATGGTCGTTTGAAACATGAGGTCATATTCTGAAACAACACTTACTATTTTAATCCTTACTAATGAGACCTTCCAAACCATCTCTGACATGAAACAGTAACTTAACTATGTGGCCAACACTATTCTGGATAATCATATTACTTTTGATTAGGTCATGTCAAGTAGGTGGTATAGTGGATAGAGCACTTGTCTTGGAGTCAGGAGGACAGAAATTCGAATTCCGTCTCAGATACTTAACTATTACTAGCTGAGTGATCTTGAGTATGTCATTTAACCCTGATTGCCTTGCATCCAGGGCCATCTCCAGTCATCCTGATTCATATCTGGACCCTATACCCAGATGACTCTGAAGGAGAAAGTGAGACTAGTGACTGAGCACAGTATCCTTTCTCAAATCCAATTAATATGCTTGTCATGGCATCAACTCCCTGAAGTCATGGTCTTCTTTGAAAATGAAGGACAAGGTGCGGTTGGGGAAGCCGAGGAGCCGGCGCCCACGGAGGCCCGAGACCCGGTTCCGGGAGGATCGTCGTGCCCTGAGCCGACCCCGCGCCAGTCTCTGAGTGCCCCCAAACCACTCAAAAGCAGGGGTTTTCTCATTCTACACAGAGTATACTCATTTCTTTTCCATCTATTTTGTTCTATACTGGGAGCTCACTTCACCTGCTACAGTTTCAATAGATTGCTCTTTTGGTTAAGATCACAACAATGTCAGACAAAAGTGAATTGAAGGCTGAACTGGAGTGAAAGAAGCAACGTTTAGCTCAAATCAGAGAAAAGAAGAAGAGAAAGGAAGAAGAAAGAAAGAAAAAGGAAACTGATCAGAAGAAAGAAGCAGTTGTTCCAGTACAGGAAGAATCTGACCTTGAAAAAAAGAGGAGAGAAGCAGAAGCATTGCTGCAGAGCATGGGACTAACACCAGAATCCCCTCTAGTCCCTCCTCCTATGTCTCCATCCTCCAAATCTGTGAGTACTCCAAGTGAGGCTGGAAGCCAAGACTCTGGAGATGGCGCCGGGGGATCTAGATGAGGACCTATTAAACTTGGTATGGGTAAAGTTACACAAGTTGACTTTCCTCCCTGAGAAATTGTCACATACACAAAGGAGACTCAGACACCAGTTATGGAACAACCAAAGGAAGATGAAGAAGAAGATGATGATGTTGTAACCCCCAAGCCACCCATTGAACCTGAAGAAGAGAAAACTTTAAAGAAGGATGATGAAGAAGAAGTTCCCCCTCATGAGTTTACTGAAGAGGAAAAACAACAGATCCTGCACTCTGAAGAATTTCTAAGTTTCTTTGATCATTCCACAAGAATTGTAGAAAGAGCTCTTTCTGAGCAGATTAACATCTTCTTTGACTACAGTGGGAGAGATTTGGAAGATAAAGAAGGAGAAATTCAAGCAGGTGCTAAACTGTCCTTAAATAGACAGTTTTTTGATGAACGTTGGTCTAAATATCCTGTTGTTAATTGTCTGGATTGGTCATCTCAGTACCAAGAATTGCTTGTGGCTTCCTATAACAACAATGAAGATGCTCCTCATGAGCCTGATGGGGTGGCCCTCGTGTGGGATATGAAATACAAAAAAACTACCCCAGAGTATATGTTTCACTGCCAGTCTGCTGTAATGTCAGCTACATCTGCAAAATTTCATCCCAATCTGGTTGTTGGTGGTACGTATTCTGGCCAAATTGTATTGTGGGATAATCGAAGTAATAAAAGAACCCCGGTTCAGAGAACCCCACTTTCAGGTGCTGCACATACGCATCCTGTTTATTGTGTGAATGTAGTTGGAACCCAAAATGCTCACAATTTGATTAGCATCTCTACTGATGGAAAAATTTGCTCATGGAGTTTGGACATGCTTTCCCATCCACAGGATAGTATGGAGTTGGTTCATAAGCAGTCCAAAGCTGTAGCTGTCACTTCTATGTCCTTTCCTGTTGGAGATGTCAACAACTTTGTTGTTGGAAGTGAAGAAGGCTCTGTATATACAGCATGTCGCCATGGCAGTAAAGCCGGAATCAGTGAGATGTTTGAAGGACACCAAGGACCAATAAGTGGTATTCATTGCCATGCAGCAGTTGGAGCTGTAGATTTCTCACATTTTTGTCACTTCCTCATTTGACTGGACAGTGAAACTTTGGACAACCAAGAACAATAAACCTTTATACACATTTGAAGACAATTCAGATTATGTTTATGATGTGATGTGGTCACCAACCCATCCTGCCCTGTTTGCCTGTGTGGATGGCAATGGGAGACTGGATCTGTGGAATCTCAACAATGACACAGAGATGCCGACTGCAAGCATTTCTGTGGAGGGTAATCCTGCTCTTAATCGTGTGAGATGGACACATTCTGGGAGAGAGATTGCTGTAGGTGATTCTGAAGGACAGATAGTTATATATGATGTGGGAGAGCAAATCGCCATTCCTCGCAATGATGAATGGGCTCGATTTGGGTGAACACTAACAGAAATTAATGCAAACCAAGCTGACGATGAGGAGGAAGCTGCCACTTGTATACCTGCTTAAATGGGCTTTATGTTCGTGGTGGCTTGGGAACTGATTCTAAGTAGAAATAAAAACTCATAGCATGCTTCTATCTAAAAGGAATTGAAAGGTGATCTTGTGGATTAAACTATGTACTTAAAACATGCATAGCTCTTTAATGCAGAAAATTCTTGCAGTGTCACTTTTTATATTCATATTGTTATTGAATTTGTGTAATTTTTAATACAAATTACTTTTGCAATATGCAATTTTTTCCTGAATATTTACACATGCATATATTTGCTATGTTAGTATCTTGAACTTTTTTCAACCTCAACAGTATACAGTTATTTATGAAAGGTGTACATTGCATAAATTCCACATATTTTTCAATAATCTTTTCTCCAGGTAAACACAAGTTAAAGTTAATCTCTGACTACTAAAATGTAAGAACATCTTTACTGTTAACCATTAAAATGCATGTATCCACTCAAAAAAAAAAAGAAAATGAAGGACAAGCATTATTATTTCTACTGATTATTTTCTTATTTCTTGAGGTGATGTCTGTGTTCTAGGCAATACATCTTGAACATCAACAACTGCCATTAAGTGGAATTCCATACCAAGAGTGCACTTGATTTGGATACAAGACCTTTACTCTACTTTGATCTCTCCTCCCTCCTCTTCCTGACTGGCTTCTCTTCCTATTGACCCCTGTAATTTCTCCACTTATAATAATTCTCCTTATGCTTCTATTTGGTTTTTGTCTCTTTAAGCCTCTTGTCAAATTTGTTTCCTCCAGGATGCAAGTAGAAGGTCTATAAGTAGTGAACTCAGCCAAATATCATCCTGTAACCAGTCCTGATAGCTCACATCCTTTGGATGTTACTTCAGTTGAGTTCTGAATGGATCATATTTCCCCTTTAAATGTACCTCAATAGGATAAGCAGGGACAGTATCACAATTTATTTTAACTCTGAAGAAATTACAGAAGTCTTTGACCTCCATTTCAATTCCCAAATATTAATCTCGGCTCAAATTATTTGAGGGATAATATGATGGAAGGGAATGATAGGCACAGAGAAATATTGCAATCAAATATATTGATAACACATTTTGCTATCTTTTCTGTACTGTTAAAGTGTTTAAATCTTGTAATTTTGTATAAACATGTTTGTATATATCTATATATACATAGATCTATAGCTATACCTATAGTATCTATATCTATATCATCTATATCCTCTATATCTATATCTATATCTATATCTATATCTATATCTATATCTATATCTATATCTATATTCATATCCATATCCATATCCACATCCATATCCATATCTATATCCATATCCTTATCATCTATATCCCTATCCCTATCCCTATCCTTATCCCTATCCCTCCATCTCTATCTCTATCTATCTCTATCTCTATCATCTCTATCTCTATCTCTATCTATCTATTGCTTCTTTTTTGTCCTTTTTAGTGCCCTTGAAAATTCTAAACCATATTGAATGACCCCGGCTGCACACTCACCTGTGGGCCAGGCTAAATTTCACAGGAGTGGTAAATTGTACCTTAAACCAGGTAGAAACCCTCCTATAGAGACTTTTTTCAATACCAAATGTTGACCACTCCCAAAATGTCACCCTTTCCATAAACCTGGAGGGGCACTTAAGTAGAATCTGATGTGTGCCTCACTCTCTTATCCTTTCCTAACCTGACCTGAGCAGCTGGCCTATCTGATTTAGATGATTGTGCTTAACTTCTCACTGGCTTTTAAAAAATTAAGTTTATCTTTTAAACTATAATGTATTTGTTGATATTTTTTTAATAAATATTTTTTTTTCTTTTTACAAATGTGCTTCAGGGTCAAATGGTCATATGTTCTTCACTTATCTGAATCAAAAACAGTAACAAATCTATGGAAGATGGCAGTGAACATAATATTTAATAAATTACTCATTCAGTTCACAAAATTATGCCTTAGTAAGTAGCAATATTTAATGATGCTTTCAAGGTTTACTACTTATTTAGTACTACTAGCAAAGAGTATGTAAAGGTATTTGGACTATTTTTTGTAAACATTATTAAAAAAGACCAACTACTCTCTTGTTCTATGAGGACTGTGTTTGTGTGTGTGTGTGTGTGTGTGTGTGTGTGTGTGTGTGTGTGTGTGTGTGTGTGTTTAGGTATGCATTTGTGTTTGCTTGTGTGTGGTGTGATTATGTATGTCTAGGGAGTGAGAAGTAGACAGGTTTCTAGCCTTATGCACTTTATTTAATATGATATATGAATCTATCATGATATAATAAACTTGAAAATAAAATGAATTTTTACAAAAGTGATGAAAATAATATAATTAAAATATTTGTAGAAGCAAATTTCTTGTTTGGATGTAAAATGCTACAGGTAAGAAAAGATAAGCTCAATTCTTCAGTGCTTTAACTGGAATTTCAAAAAAAAACATGAATATTAGATAGTAGGGATTGCTCCAGTAGTGTAGCAGATGCTTTTCTACTAGACATGTGAGAGTGGGTGGTGGATATTTCAGATCAGCACATTTCGTTCCATAGAAAAAAAATGTGGATAGAAAAAAATGCATGATAGATTTGCTTTTTTCCCCTTTCATTCTGTCTTCATTTTACTTGACTTAAACATCATAGTCAAAAATGTGAACTCCTAGGGGGAGGAAGGGAAGAATAATATAATAGGAAGCCCCTTCTTTAGACAAATTTTTCCCTCTCAAATCTCATTATAGTTTTAAGTTTTAGACTCTTTTTTCATTACAATTCATTAAGTTTTTTCTATTTGGACCAAATTCTGGACTCCTGAATGTCATTCTTCAAACAAAGCTACTAAACTAAACAAAGCAAAAAGACAAAACTTATTTTGTTCCTTCTGTAGGTGAATTCATATCAAAGAATAACATGAACTATACCATAAATATTTGGATTAGAGCAATTGGTTGGCATAGTACATAGAGTACTAGGTCTGGAGTCAGAAGCAACTTAGTTTAAATCTGACCTCAGATATTTATTGACTGTGTGATATTGGTCAAGTAACTTAGACTTATTTGCCTGAGTTTACTCATCTAATGAAGAGGAGAGGGAAATCCCAAACTACTTCAGGATTTTTCCATGAAAACTCTCAAAAGGCATCATGAAGTTGTTGATATGCCTGAAAAAAATTGGAGAAAAACTTCACATTAACTGGGCAAAGACTTCGTTGTTTATACTTAGAAGTAAATTCATACCAGATTCATACCAGATAAAAGTAGAAAACTCTGTGTTCTCTAGAACTCCTGATTTTCAGAAACGCAGATATACAATGAAAATATATTAAATTTTTATTTCATAGTGAAGTTCTTGTGATTTTAGAAATACATAGGAATATATAGAATTATCTGTATCACATCCTGCAGGAGTTAATGAAAGGGAGAGAGTGAAAGACCAATACATTCTCAAAGTGGTTTTCATTCCTTTATTTAGCAACATTAACATATTAAGGTATTAAGGCATATAGAAAATATAATCATATACATACATATGCATTTGTATTTCTACAAACTTACATATATGTGTGTATATATGTAAATATATATGCATATATACATATATAAATGAAAATTATCCAATTTTTTTAAAGACTGAAATTGAGTAAAATGATTTAAACAGGAGAACAACATTCCTTGGAGGCTCAGGGAAAACTTTTCAAAAGATGTGAAATTTGATTTGGACTTTGAAGGACAGTGATAGTTTCTCCAGATGGAGGTAGATAAGGAATAATATTTTTTCAGGCAGAGAGATTATTATGAAGAAAAGTTCAGAGAAAACAAGGAATTTGGAACAAGACAGGAAGGGGAGTGGGAATACAAAAAAGTACAATTCTGCAGAGTACCCAATGTGAAGTGGAATAAAAAAAAAGATGGATACAACTGTTAATAGACTTTAATGACATGATAAAGCAGTCAGAAATTTAATTAGTGATAAAAATGATAGTAGGCAATTGTTGACATAGATCACAGGCACTGGGCCTGGAGTCAGAAAACTTGGGTTCACATCTGACTTCAAATATTAGCTGTGTGATTTGGAAAGTCACTTAACTTCAACTATAAAATAGGAAAGATACTAATTTATATCACCTAGGATTGTAATGATAAAATGAAATAGTATCTGTATATCACTTTGCAAATGTTAAAGTAAAATATGTTTTATATGAGTATCATAACAAAAATCATGATATTCTTTGAATTTTACAGAAAACTTTACCTACCTTTTATTGTTTCATATTCATGACAACTTAATGAGGAAATAAGTTAACCTTTACATAATGCTTACAATGTTTCAGAAACTGTACTAAGTATTCTATAATTATTAACTTCATATTAACTAAAACCATGGGATGTAAATGCTATTATTATACCCATTTTTACAGATGATGTTAGGTGACATATCCAGGGTCACATAGCTAATAAATATCTGAAGCTAGATTTGAATTCATTTTCACAATTTCAGGTCTGGGAATCTAGCCATTACACCAGGAAGCATCATGCCTATTGCTGGAGAAAAGAAAAATGAGGTTCACAATGGTTAAGTGAATTTCCTCTTGTTATATAACTAATGAGTGTCAGAGGCAGAAGTAGAATTGAGATCTTTCTTGATCAATATCAAATAATCTTTCTACTATAACAAGTTGACCATTGATTTTTGATCTTGAATTATGTGAGAATTTTTCTGGGGGAAACTCATATTTCAGGGAAAATGATTGAAATGGTCATGTTTTCTGGGAAATAATAATAGCAAATATCTGAGGCTGCATTTTGAATTCAAGTCTTCCTGAATCCAGATCCATAATTATTCTGCAACACACCTAACACTCTAATCTAGAGAATGGGAAGAGAACTTCCTTTATTTTTTTCAGCTGATATTATGTCTCTCCAATCACAGAATATTTATTTTGCTTAGATCATATATATCACAATCAACCAATATTTATTAAGCTCCTAGTATGTACCAGGAATTGGTTAAAGGTTAAGGTTATAAAGAGAAGTAGAGATAATCCCTGCATTTAAACTCAAGGTACTTACACTCAAAGTGGGATAATATGCAAACGTACATATGTAGAATCATGTATATGATTATGCATTTCTATACATATGAATATATATAACAAAAAATGATCTATATAAGTGATAAATAAAAATAATTAAAAGAAGTAAATTGCTAGTATTTTTATCCTTCAACTATATATTTTATATAGTGATTCTACTTTTGGTATGATTGAATAATTTTTTTCTAGCTTGTCAGGTAAATATTATTTCCCTCTATTATATTTCAGGGAGTTGTTGAAATAAATTATTTATCACATCTATGATAGAATCCTTTCATTTTAATTAGAATCATAATTCTGTTCACTAAACTGCTAAATTATTTTTCCCATTGGCATTTTTAAATTATCAATATAATCAGATAAGAAAAATCTGTTTCCATCTATTTGTAATAATGTTTTCTATAATCTAGAAATTAATTTTACACTTGCTTTATTTTTATATTTTTTACTTTAAACTTCTTTGTAATAACACTGAAATTGATAGTGCATTGATGTTATACATGATATTATTGTCTTGTTTTTCATTACTGCATAGTTTTCTTCAATGAATTGGCTACTGTCTGATGATAAAGTTCTTTTTTCCCCTTTTTGTTGAATAAGATTGTCTTGAGAATCAGCCTTTATTTTCTTTCATTAATTTCATTTCTGAAATGATTAGTTACTTATTTGACATTATGGCAGTTAAGAATCAGATTTATCCCTTTATCATTTGAACTGGACCCAAATCTATTTTTTCCCCTAAGGTTATAGAATTTACATTCGGACTTCCATCACCAGTTTTGAATATGAATTAATTTCCAGATGTTATGGAAGGTATGGAAAAAACATGACAAAAAATAGAAAAAACATTGGAGGGAAAAATGTTTGTAGAAAGCTTGCCAGAAGAAACTTTATAATATCCATCCAAAGAACCTTTGTAGATTGAAATGGAACGAGGACAGCAAATATAGGGAAAAAATGTAATGACTTTATCAAAATTTCTATGACAATCTAATCTTATCATTGGTGATAGAGGAACCATATCTTTTGGATTTGAGCATCTCAGATCTTACCATGAATAAATGTAAACAGTAATTAAATTTAAATCAGGAAAATAGATCAGACTACATATATCTAGAATAAATTAATGAACAAAATATTCAAATCTTTTAAGTGAATACAAAATGCAGCATTAACTACAAACTACTCTTTCTCCTCTTTTCTTTCCTGATCTCAGACTTGTTCACTTGGAACATTACACTTGTACCACTTCATAGCATTGAAGTGATTCCTTGAGGAATACATTTTTTCAAACTCCTGTGTTACTTTTTAAATTTTTTATTTATTTTGAATTTTATTATTTTTTCCCCTAGTCTCAATTCCCTTACACCCCATCCCCCACAGAAGGCAGTCTGTTAGACTTTATATTGTTTATATGGCATACACTGATCTAAGTCGAATGTGATGAGAGAGAAATCATATCCTTAAGGGAAAAAAAGGATAAGAGATAGCAAAATTACAACCTAAGATAACTTTTTTAAAAATTAAAGGTAATAGTCTTCAGTCATTGTTGAAATTCCACAATTTTTTCTCTGATTACAGATAGTATTCTTCATTGCAGATACCCCCCAAATTGTGCCTGATTGTTGCAATGGTGGATGAACAAGTCCATTAAGGTTGATCATTACCCCCATGTTGCTGTTAGGGTGTATAATTTTTTTCTACTTCTGCTTATTTCACTCACCATCAGTTCATGCAAATCCTTCCAGGCTTCCATGCAGCTGTTATTCTTTACATGCAATTATTTCTAACATTATTGTAGTTCTTTAAAGTCCCATCAATAATTACCCAATTACAAATCAGCCACAAATAGGCAGTCTTAACCAAAACATTTGCTTAAAATATAAAACAACTAAAATTTATATAATATTCCAACCTAATACATCAATGACATTCTCCCACAAACTCAAACAATGCTAAAAGGGAGAGTGGGCACACTTCAGAAATCATAGACTAGTATTGTACACATGTAAGGAATTTATGTTTCCACAGTGAATCTGGAGGTATAAACTTTGAGTTTTCATGTCATCTTTCTCTATTGGGAACTATCAAGAAAACCTTGGTAAACATATCTTTGTTTAATTCCACTCATAATTTGAGATGATACATGTTATTCTTGGCTAACACCACCTGGGCATGCTAGACATGTTGATTAATGAATTGGGTAGCTTCTCTACTTATGATCTGTTCCTCTGCTAATTTGGATATACTCCTACACAGCAATTTTAGTATCTGTCACCTCAGATTTCAGGCTTAGCTTATGTCCTTGGTTAAAATAAAATATTGTTATACTCTTCAGAAAGACTATCCTAAAGTTCATAAGACCCTCTTCAACTTGAGTTGGTAGGTTTCTTCTTTTGCACTTTGTAGTCAAATGGCATTAGAAAGATCGTCTTCTTGTCTCTTCGTATTCTTGTCAGAATAAAATAATATGTTTCTTCACATTCTTTGTACTCTTCTCTGAAGGTGGTGACAGTAGAGAATGCTTTAGAGTCACATTGGCCTACATAATATGCCTATGGAGAAAAAAATGACAGTTCAGTATGAGGAATGGTCTTTGACAGAGTTCAAAAATTTGTTTTCTCTCCTCTTTACTCTCCTTTTAACTTTTGAATATTCAGCATCTGTGATTCTATCAGTGATCTGATCTTAGCTTTTGGTTATTGTCTATATTTGCATCTTCTTTTACCATAATTGTTATTTTTTCTATTGCTCATATATCCTCACTTAACAAACTAAAATTTCTCCAATTCAGTTCTTCATATACAAATCACTGTAGCAAGCCATGTTGGGCATTCATTACAAAGTGCTCTGGCTTATTATATGCAAATATGTACCTGCAAAGTAAGCACACCCGGTCAGACTATTCAATACCTAATTTTCTTGGAAGCCTTAGGTAGTTCTATTTCTCAGGCAAATGAATTGTTGATGTAAACTAAATTAAGTAACAACTTTTCTCAAAAGCAGATTTTTGCCCTTGGTATGTGAAGTGCCAAGGGTCTTTCCATTATGTAAGAAATGAATTCCAAGATAGCTAAAAGAATTCAAGATAAAAAGAGAATGCAAATAGAAATAAAGGTATTGTCCCCCCCCCCACAAACACACACAAAGACACACGACCTTTTTAAAATGAAATCTCGTGAATGGACTACAAATAATTTAAATATAGCTAATATATCTTTGATAAAAATATAAGATTCTATCAGGCAGATTTTTGCAAATGGTTTTCTATATGAGAACAGAACTTCAACATATTTGATTGAAAGATTAAAAAATGAAAATCTCTCTTTCTTATTTTTCCTAATAAAACATTAAACTCCTGCTTATCCCAAAGCTTGTCCTCTATGATAATGTCAAATTCGTAAAATATTTATCCACACATGAAACCATAAGGATAACTTTATATAATGTTTCATCACCAATTGAAATATACACTAGAGAATAATCACCAATGATATTCAATTCTCTTTTTTAGGTTTTTTAAAGGCAAATGGGGTTAAGTGGCTTGGCCAAGACCACACAGCCAGGTAATTATTATGTGGCTGAGACTGAATTTGAACTCAAGTACTCTTGACTCCAGGGCCGGTGCTCTATTCAGTGCTCCACCTAGCCACCCTTCAATTCACTTTTGAAGGACATCTCATGCAAGCTCCAACTGGAAGAAGGTTCCAGATATTTGTACCATTCAGATGTTGATGGTTTCATTTTATTGATGGTGTTAAATCTAAAATATGACAATCCAAAGACTAAAATTTAATATTTCTAATAAAAGGCAGGACTAACATTTTACAAAAGAGGAAAATCCCATGGGCAAATAATGTCTAGAATCTAAACTATCATAATTTTTAAGTGTGAGTCTTATAAATTGTTCAATCAGTTCATCTATCTTATATCATTACTGAAGTGAACAAAAACCCATGAGTGTAATTGAATAACAAGAAGAAATTTAGCTAGATTGTTTTTGGGAAATTATATAGTTGTTTAAATTCTTCCAAGTTGTTCTTTTATTCAAAAACAAACAAACAAAAACACATTTTTTTTAGCAATGGTATTATTTTGTTATTGCTTTTTGACTATGAATTATGATGTATCACAATCTCCATTAAATCAAAATTAAGATGATCCAAAGAAAATGGAAAGACATAAAATTGTGATTTTTAACATATTATTGTTTTAAATGAAGGGGGAAAATACATCAAAGAGAAAATACATGATCAGGCAAAGAGTTAGGAACATCACATAATGAGTAAATGATAACAAATGAACAGTATTAGTTATATGATAGTACACATTGAACCACAGAGATACAAAATAGAAGCTTAGGATACTAATATCATAGTTCTTATAATAAATGTTGATATTTCTCTGGACATCTGGAGGTGGAGCCAAGTCTACAGGGTTGAATAAGCACTTTATTGCCTTCAAACTACTTTGAAACAATGTCTAAAATAAAAATCCAGAGTGTCAAAGTCATCCAACAATCAGGATAAGACATTCTTTCAGTCCAAGACAGCTTAGGAAGTCAGAAGGAGAGATCTGTGAATAGAGGTAGAAGTTGGATTAGAGTACACATAGATGCAACATTTGTAATGAGAGTTGGTGGTGACAGCAGAAGTAATAGAAACAGTTTGGGAGTTCTCAAACCAAATGTAATAAGGGAATGTGACAATAGGGCAAAATGAGAATACAGAGGTCCCTGATGCTAGCATTGGATGCAAGACTGGAAGTTGTTTGGCATACAAACAGTACTTCTGGGTCACAGTTCCAGAATGGAGAAGAACATTTTCAGTGGGAAGTGGGAAGAGTACCTTGATTAACAGTATTTCTTTTGATTCCAAGAGAGTAGGTATCCAGATGAAATGTATTGATTTCAATCTCAAAGATCAGCAACACTTCCTGGATAAGGATAAGAAAACTGATCAGGAATACAATGACCACACTTCTCCCCAGATTAAAACAGATTGATCTGTTGAACATTTCCAAACCCCAGAAATAACTTTGAAAACAGTACTGCAAAAGAACCCTGTATCCCACCTGCCATGCCAGAAACAACCTCAACTTTAGCACAAATCAAAAGTCCTTAACTATGGTGGGAAAATGAGTAAGCAATAACAAACAAGAACCTGATTATAAAGAACTGCTTTAGTAATAGAAAAGATCAATACACAAACTCAGAAGAAGAAAATAAGGTCAAAATAACTATAAGCAAAGTCTCAAAGAAAAATTCAAATTGTATGAAAACTAATAAAAGTTTCTTGAAAAACTAAGTGATTTTCAAAATCAAAGTTGCATGGGGGTAATGCTCAACCTTGATGGCCTTGCTCATTCCATCAGTGCAACAACCAGGGAGAATTTGGGGCTATCTGCAATGGAGAATACTATCTTTATCCAGAGAAAGAATTGTGGAGTTTGACTTCAATTTAGAAAAAAAAAGTCTTTGATACAATATTTCTAATTTCATAGACACTCTTTCTCCATGATCTCCACGATCTCCATGATCTCCATTTATACTATTCCTTCCATATTGTATCTCAATACCAATCAAACTTTGAATAAGATCTCAACTATGATTAAATAAAACAAGCCAATTCATTTATTATGATAGAAAATCAAATTACTGTTTAAAAAAGTAGAAAGTTGGAATTTTTCTTCTGTCAAATGTCAAATTATAAAATAGTGCAATTCCTGAACTAACTTGTTTCTTATTTTGTAAAAGAACAGCAGAAAAAAAATTATATAAGAAAGTTGTAGAAGTAAAAAATTGAGTATTTTATGACCCAGAGAACAATATATGAAAAATCTACATATTTAAAATTATCTTCAATATATATAAAACACAAAAAATCAGATACATAAATGATTTGTATGTAAAAAGCATCCTAATAAAATCAAATAAAATGGAAGATCATATCACAGTGATGTTGGGGAGAAATTCTGATCCATATATAAAACAGTGATATACCACAAAAGACAAAAATTAAAAATGTTGAATTTTGCTAAGCTTGCAGGGTTGTTTTAAGGAACAATGAATAGTAAAGATAAAGGCTTGTGAAAAATTTAAAACAATGTATAAATGTGACATATAATAATAATAATAATCTTAAAACACTATATATATAAACTAATGAAGATATATTATGGATAAATATATTGTCTTCCTTTTTTTTCCTATTCTTTTTTTTATTAAAGATATCAATTGAGTTTTACAATTTTCTCCCAATCTTGCTTCCCTACCCCCACCCCCACCCCACAGATAGCACTCCATCAGTCTTTACTTTGCTTCCATGTTGTACCTTGCTCCAAATTAGGTGTGATGAGAGAGAAATCATATCTTTAAAGATAACAGAATTCTTAGAGGTAACCAGATCAGACAATAAGATATCTGGTTTGTTTTTTTTTCCAAATTAAAGGGAATAGTCCTTGTACTCTGTTCGAACTCCACAGCCCCTTATCTGGATAACAGATGGTATTCTCCTTTGCAGACAGCCCAAACTTGTTCCCAATTGTTGCACTGATAGAATGAGCAAGTCCTTCAAGGTTGAACATTACTCCCATGTTGCTGTTAGGGTGTACAGTGTTTTTCTGGTTCTGCTCATCTCACTCAGCATCAATTCATGCAAATCCCTGCAGGTTTCCCTGAAATCCCGTCCTTCCTGGTTTCTAATAGAACAATAGTGTTCCATGACATACATATACCACAGTTTGCTAAGCCATTCCCCAATTGAAGGACATTTACTAGATTTCCAATTCTTTGCCACCACAAACAGGGCTGCTATAGATATTTTTGTACAAATAATATTTTTACCCTTTTCCCTCATCTCTTCAGGGTATAGAACCAGTAGTGGTATTGCTGGGTCAAAGGATATGCACATTTTTGTTGCCCTTTGGCCATAGTTTCAAATAGCTCTCCAGAAGGGTTGGATGAGTTCACAGCTCCACCAACAGTGTAATAGTGTCCCAGATTTCCCACATCCCTTCCAACAATGATCATTATCCTTCCTGGTCATACTGGCCAATCTGAGAGGTGTGAGGTGGTACCTCAGAGAAGCTTTAATTTGCATTTCTCTAATAATTAATGATTTAGAGCATTTTTTCATATGGCTATGGATTGCTTTGATTTCCTCATCTGTAAATTGCCTTTGAATATCCTTTGACCATTTGTCAATTGGGGAATGGCTTTTTGTTTTAAAAATATCACTCAGTTCTCTGTATATTTTAGAAATGAGTCCTTTGTCAGAATCATTAATTGTAAAGATTGTTTCCCAATTTAGTACTTTTCTTTTGATCTTGATTACATTGGTTTTATCTGTGCAAAAGCCTTTTAATTTAATGTAATCAAAATCATCTAATTGGTTTTTACTGATGTTGTCCAACTCTTCCTTAGTCATAAACTGTTCCCCTTTCCATAGATCTGACAGGTAGACTAGTCCTTGATCTTCTAATTTGCTTATAGTATTGTTTTTTATGTTTATGTCCTGCAACCATTTGGATCTTATCTTGGTAAAGGGTGTGAGGTGTTAGTCTAATCTAAGTTTCTTCCATACTAACTTCCAATTATGCCAGCAGTTTTTATCAAAGAGGGAGTTTTTATCCCAGTGGCTGGACTCTTTGGGTTTATCAAACAGCAGATTACTATACTCCTCTCCTGCTTTTACACCTAGTCTATTCCACTCGTCCACCACTCTATTTCTTAGCCAATATCAAACAGTTTTGATGACTGATGCTTTATAATATAATTTTAGATTGGGTAGGGCTAAGCCACCTTCGTTTACATTTTCTTTTTCATTAAGCTCCTGGCAATTCTTGACTTTTTATTTCTCCATATCAATTTACTTACAATTTTTTCTAACTCATTAAAGTAATTTTTTGGAGTTTTTATTGGTAGGGCACTAAACAGGTAGTTTAGTTTTGGTAGAATTGTCATTTTTATTATATTAGCTCTCCCTATCTATGAGCAGTTGATATTTGCCCAGTTATTTAAATCTAATTTAATTTGTGTGAGAAGTGTTTTATAATTGTTTTCAAAAAGATTCTGAGTCTGTCTTGGCAAATAGACTCCCAAATATTTTACACTGTCTGAGGTTACTTTGAATGGGATTTCTCTTTCTAGCTCTTCCTGCTGTTTCTTGCTAGACATATATAGAAAAGTTGAGGATTTATGGGGGTTTATTTTATAACCTGCAACTTTGCTAAAATTGCTAATTGTTTCCAGTAGTTTTTTAGATGATTTCTTGGGATTCTCTAGGTAGACCATCATGTCATCTGCAAAGAGTGAGAGTTTTGTCTCTTCCTTCCCAATTCTAATTCCTTCAATTTCTTTTTCTTCTCTAATTGCTGATGCTAACATTTCTAATACAATATTGAATAGTAGTGGTGATAACGGGCACCCTTGTTTGACCCCTGATCTTACTGGGATTGCCTCTAGCCTCTCTCCATTGAATATAATGCTTGTTGATGGTTTCAGATAGATACTGCTAATTATTTTAAGGAACAGTCCATTCATTCCTACACTCTCTAGTATTTTTAATAGGAATGGATGATGTATTTTGTCAAAAGCTTTTTCAGCTTCTATTGATATGATCATATGATTTCTGATAGATTTGTTGTTGATATAATTGAGTATACTAACACTTTTCCTAATATTGAACCAACCCTGCATTCCTGGGATAAATCTTACTTTATCATAATGTATTATCCTACTGATGACTTGTAATTGTTTTGCTAAGATATTATTTAGGATTTTTGCATCTATATTCATCAGGGAGATAGCTCTATAATTTTCTTTCTCTGTTTTAACTCTTCCTGGTTTAGGTAACAGTACATATGGGTTTCACAGAAAGTGTTAGGCAGAGTTCCATCTTTCCCTATTTTTCCAAAGAGTTTATATAGGATTGGAACCAATTGTTCCTTAAATGTTTGGTAGAATTCACTTGTGAATCCATCAGGCCCTGGAGATTTTTTTTAGGGAGTTCAATAATGGCTTGTTGAATTACTTTTTCTGAGATAGGGTTGTTCAGGTATTTAATCTCTTCTTCATTTAACCTGGGCAACTTATATTATTGTAAATATTCATCCATTTCACTTAGATTATCAAATTTATTGGCATAGATTTGGGCAAAATAATTTCAAATTATTACTTTAATTTCCTCCTCATTGGTGGTGAGTTCACCTTTTTCATTTATGATAGTAGCAATTTTGTTTTCTTCTTTCTTTTTTTTTTTTTCAAATTGACCAGAGGTTCATCAATTGTATTGGTTTTTTCATAATAACAACTTTTGGTTTTATTTATTAATTCAATAGTTTTTTGCTTAAAATTTTATTAATTCTTCCTTTAATTTTTAGAATTTCTAATTTGGTACTAAACTGGGGATTTTTGATTTGTTCTTTCTCTAATTTTTTTAGTTGCATGTTTAGTTCATTGATTTCCTCTTTCTCCAATTTATTCATATAAGCCTTTAGAGCTATAATATATCCCCTGAGAGTTGCTTTGAATGAATCCCATAGGTTTTGGTATGTTGTTTCATTATTATCATTATCTATGATAAAATGGTTAAATCTTTCTATAATTTGTTTTTTGGTCCACTCATTTTTTAAAATGAGGTTATTCAGTTTCCAATTTGTTCTGGGTCTATATCTCCTTGGCCTAGTATTGCATATGACTTGTATTGCATTGTGATCTGAGAAAGATGTATTCACTATTTCTGCCTTTCTGCAGTTGATCATTAGGTTTTTATGTCCTTGTACATGGTCAATTTTTGTATAAGTTCCATGGACTGCAGAGAAAAAAAGGTATATTCCTTTCTATCCCCATTCAGTTTCCTCCATAAGTCTACCGTATCTAATTTTTCTAACAATTTATTTACTTCCCTAATTTCTTTCTTGTTTTGTTTTATGATTTGATTCATCTAGATCTGATAGTGGGAGGTTGAGGTCTCCCGCTAGTAGAGTTTTGCTGTCTATGTCTTCCTATAATTCTTTCAGCTTCTCCTCTAAGATTTTGGGTGCTGTCCTACTGGGTGCATATTCAATATTGAAATGACTTTATTGTCTATGATACCTTTTAGGAGGATAAAGTTTCTTTCCTTATCTCTTTTAATGCTATCTATTTTTGCTGTTGCTTTGTCTGAGATAAGGATTGCTACCCCTGTTTTTTTTACTTCAGCTGAGGCAAAATATATTTTGTTCCAGCCTTTTAGCTTTACTCTATATGTATCTCTCTGCTTGCTTCAAATGAGTTTCTTGTAAGCAGTATATTGTAGGATTCTGGTTTTTAATCCACTCTGCTATTTGCTTACATTTTAAGGGAGAGTTCACATTCAAGGTTATGGTTACTAATTCTTTATTGCCCTCCATGCTATCTTCCCTCTGTTTGTCATTTTCCCCCTTCCCCCCCTTTTGTCCATATTCCCCAGTCTTTTGTTTCTGAAAACCACCCCCTTCAGTGTGTTTTCCCTACTATATCACGCCCTCCCCTTTCTTTCCCCTTTCCCTTTTTCCCTTTTCCCTTCCCTTCCTTTTGTTATTTCCCCTTTTCCCCCCACCCCCCTTCCCTTTCTCCACCCCCCCCTCCACTTTTCCCCTTTTAATACTTGAAAGGTTAGATGTTTTATAAGTTAACTGAGTATGTGTAGGTTGACTTTAAGCCAAGTCTAATGAGAAGAAGTTTCAGGTGTTTCTCTTCTGCTCCCTTCTTCCCTGCTGTTACCATAGGTTTTTTGTACTTCTTTGTGTATTTCTTTTAAGAGGTTTGTTTCATGTGACAGATGTGGAAGAGATCAGGAGACTTTAGAACTGTGCCTGTCTTCTCTCCACTATCTTGGCTGGAAGTCCTGATAAATATAAACTTAATGCAAAAGTCAGTTGCTATTTTGCCTTAAGACAATATGGTAGAGAAATATGTGAATCAGGAAAATCTGCATTCTAATCAGGTATCAGAAATTTATTATGTTTGACCCAAATCAAGTTACTTTACCTCTTTCTTTCAAAGTTTCCTATGCTTTTAAGGAGTAAATAATAGGACCCATCTTTTAGGGTTACTGTGAAGATCAAGCTACATAATTGTAAAGTGTTTAGTACAGTGTTTGGCAAGTAACCAGTACTGGTAGTAAATGTAAGTATTTTTGTTGGTCCAGTATATAATCAGTATAGAATGTCAAAAGTAATTAAATTAATGATATTGAATGTCAAAAGTATTTAAATTAATGATATTTTTATGTAAGAAAATTTGAAAATACAACAAAACTAAAGTGATGTCATTTGATTGGTAATAAATTTTGTTTCATGTTTCCTGAGACTCCTGGTTCCAATTCAGCTGTCAATCTGGCTGATCCCGGGCTGATCTTCCCTTGGAGCCCAGAGTCACCTGCCGGTACTCAGCTAAGGCTGCTGCAGGAGACAAATCCGAGGTAGATTTTCCTCTCCTGGCTTTTCTTTCTGGGTTTCCTGGTTCGGAATTCTTTTAAGAGGTTTGATTCATGTGATTGATGGGGAAGAGATCAGGAGACTTTAGAACTGTGCCTTTCTTCTCTCCGCCATCTTGGCCGGAAGTCCTATTGTCTTTCAATATCCATGAAATCCAGAATGCTTGGACAATTGATTGTTCTCAATATGAAGTTAGAAGTCTATGCAACCAGTAATATATGGTGAGTGAGGCAGAGGTTTATAATATTGAATAGTTGCCCTTGTTGGCTCTATAAATGAAGATATTTGAAGTCATTTTACTATTAATTGCCAATTATTCTGCTTTCCAATAAGCAACCAATATCTACTGATCCCTCAGTTGTTGTTGTTGAAAACATTTCAAAGTAAGAACAAGTTTACTTCCACTCTATCCAGTGGAGAATGCCTCATAGGCTTCCATTGTCCAACACTAAGATTGTGTCTTGTGTAGCCCACTTATCTTTCATGCCTCTGTCTTTTCTTCCTTAAAATTCATCATATATATATGAGACAAAATGCAATATTACTTAATGTTTTTGCACCAAGCCTAAATCCCATTGCTTATCTTTGTAAGGTAAAGTCCCATCATGTCTTTTTAAATTACCTTATGTTATATTTTCTTTTAGCATGTTATATGCATTGCAATAAATAACTTGATATTATTTAATTTCCAATTGTAAAATAAAACAAGCACCATAATAAAGTAATTGCAACTGAATGCGTGTAAATTTCCTTTGAGTGTGGTGTGTTGGTTTTACATTTAATATTTTAGAACTAACATTTATTATTGTTTTGGACCTGAATTTTGTTTCCTTGTAAGGAAGTCTTCCATTACATTATTCTAGGCATTATCTTTTATAGTTATAGTTAATTTTCTTTGTTCTCATAGCTCCTTACTAAACAACAATGTATAAAGGAGACGCACGATTCTCTGAATTCCTTATACTTGTTGGTTCTTATGGAATAGATATTTTCATCTACCACAATTTGTTCAGCCTTTTTCCAATGGGAGGTAGTTTATAATTGTATTTAACTGCCTTGTAGCTAAAATTAGTGTTGTTGAGATTGTACTACTGTTCACAAGTCTTTACTTTATTGACCTCCTTGTGGACAGAAATGAAACAGTAAGATTATAAATAAAAATATGAGTGAATCAAGAAAGTTTCTTTGGTGAATTCAAACTCTTTACAGGTTTGATGAAGCAGTTAACAACTCTATCAGCAACAAATTATTATGACTGCCTTCCCACAGAGGCTTGAACAATAACTATCTTGTGTTTGTTTTCCCCCTCTGCTAATTTGATAAGTGGAATGATAAAAATAGTTTAATTTTACTTGACATCTTTCTTTTCAGTGAGTTTGAAAAAATGATTCATGTTGATGTGAATAATTTATATTTCTAATTTTAAAAACTAAAGATATTGACCCTTTTTTTCCCTTGGGAATAAATTTTTAGTCTATGGATTTGGGGCAATTCCTTATCAAGGTTTGGTGTCATGCTTTTATCAGATATTTGAAGAAAATATATTTGTCCATAATACATCTTTGTTAATTATAAATATTTTATGTTCGAGAGTACTATTATTTTCATAATATCTTATAATGACTATCGTTTTTATTATGTCACATTTATAGTGTGTTTTAAATTTTTTCCTTTTAAAATTTTTTTGCAATTAATATTTTATTTTTTAATTACATGTCATAAAAGTTTTTCAACATTCATCTACAAGCATTTGCTCATTTATAAGTTGCATAATTTCATTACACCCTCCCCTTACCCCCTTCTCCTCAGTGGTGAACATTGTAAATATTCACTTGTGTATATCATATTTACACATTGGTCATTTTCTACATGAGGAAGTAAGACTAAGGGAAAAGAAAGGAAATTATTAAATAGGAAAGAAAATATAAGAATAATTTTTAAAATGTGAACATAGGTACATTCAGATTCTGTAGGTTTTTCTTTGTTTTGTTTTGTTTTGTTTTGTATTTCTTCCTCTGAATGTGGAAAGCATTGTCCATAGCAGGACTCCTAGGGTTGTCCTAGGTCTCTGAACTGCTGAAAGGAGCTGTATCCATCAAGGTTGATCAACTCAAAATATTGTTTTAATGTACAATGTTCTCTTGGTTCTGTTCCTTTCACTCAACATCAGTTCCTGTAATTCATTCCACACTTCTCTAGAGTCTGACCATTCATGGTTTCTTATAGTACAGTTCAACCATTCCTCAACTGATGGGCATCTCCTCAATTTCCAATTCTTTGCCCTGCATAAATAGTTGCTACAAGCAGGAACATGTGGTACTTTAGCCATTTTTTTTATGATTTCTTTTGGATGCAGACCAGATATTGGTATTGATGAGTCAAAGAACATGATCAGGTTTATTTCTTTTTGGGCATTGCTCCAGACTGCTCTTTTTTTTAAGGTTTTTTTTGCAAGGCAAATGGGGTTAAGTGGCTTGCCCAAGACCACACAGCTAGGTAATTATTAAGTGTCTGAGACCGGATTTGAACCCAGGTACTCCTGACTCCAAGGCCGGTGCTTTATCCACTATGCCACCTAGTTGCCTCTAGACTGCTGTTTAGAATGGAGTGGAACCTCATAGTTGTTTTAATTTGAATTTCTCTATTCAGTAAGGATTTTGAACATTTTTCATAAGATTATATATAGCTTTAATTTCTTCATTTGAAAAATACCTGTTCATATCCTTTGACTGCTTATCAAATGGGGAATAACTTGTAACCATATAAATTTGTTGCAATTCTCTACTTACTTTAGAAATGAGACCTTTATCAGAACCTCTATGTAAGCAATGTGTTTTCTGTTTTCCTTCTAATCAGCTTTCTGTTTTCCTTCTAATCTTTTCAATATTGGTTTTATTAGTGCAAAACCTTTTTTTTAAATTTGACAAGTCAAAATCATCCATTTTGCAATTTATAATGTTCTCTAATTCTTGTTTGATCACAAATTTTCCTTTTCCATAGATCTTACAGAATCTTTCTGGATCTGCTACTTGATCTATGATAGTGCCCTTTATATAGAAATCCTGTAATCATTCAGACTTTATTTTAGTATAGAATGTGAGATATGAGTTTATGCTTAGTTTTTGCCATGCTATTTTCTAGTTTCCCCATAGGTTTTTATCAAATTGTGTGTTGTTATTCCAGAAACTAATATCTTTGGATTTGATAAATATTAGATTACTGTAGTCATTTACTATTGTTTCTTTTGAAGCTATACTCTATTTCTTAACTAGTACCTTGAAGTCAAAAATTGTAATTACAAAAAGCTTTTCTAAATTTTATTTCTTCAAGGCAATGGGGTTAAGTGACTTGCCCAAGGTCACACAGTTAGGCAATTATTAATTGTCTGAGGCCACATTTGAACTCAGGTCCACCTGACTTCTGGGCCAGAGCTCTATCCACTGTGCCACTTAACTGCCCATAAGAGAAACTTTTAAAAAAAGTATGTTTCTCTTTGTAAATCTATTCTCTCTTTGGCAGTGGATATCCAGTTTAATCATGGGTCCTTTGGATTTGTCTTAGATCTTTGTTCAATGTAAAATCAAATATAAGGGTTCAAAATTTAATGACTCACAGAATCTCAAAGTATGAAGGAATATAATAAAACTTCTAGCTACACTCAGACCTTCACATTAGTATTGACTCTGTGTGATATGTGACACATGGTCTTCCAGCCTTTTCTTGAATAATTTAAGTTGAGCAAAGAAATTACTATAAAGTAACTGCTATAAGGATATGATGAACCAGTTCAAATTTTCTTGCAAGAAATGATTTTTCAATTTTCAGTGCAAGCATTTAAGCCTTAGAAATCAGCAAATGCTACAAATAAGAGTTTGATTTATTGTTTTGCTGATTATATAAACTGAAGAAGATTATAGGGAAAATTATAATAGAACAAATTAAACTTACACGTATCATAACTACTTTTATTTTGCCAGAGATTCAGTTGTCAAATATCTGCCAGCATACTAGTGCCAAAATAATTATAGGATAATTACTGGTAAGGAGAGTATCTATATGATGTAGGACAAAAACAGGGGAAAAAAGGAGGAAGGAAAAAGAAAAACATGGGGGGAAAAAAAGAAAGATAATATCCTAGTCATGTAGCAAGAGAGGCAGATAATCAATGAATTGCTTAAGTTTTTCACTGGCAGCCATGGAATATCAAAAAATTTAAGACATTTCTCCAATGCATGGGAGGCTTAAACAAAAGCATGGTAAAAAGTTCCATTAAAAAAGGAAAAATTGATTGTGATCTAGACCATTTAAGGGGGAGTTTATGACAATGAGATCATAGATACCTTAAAATTAATTAAGCAAATCTAAGTTATTCTGGAACTTCTCCCTATTTTTCTAAGTTCATCCAGTTCATTCATAAATCTAGACATCAAACTAATGGTATCATTATACCTACTTGAGTTGAAGGTTGAAAAAGAACAACAACGACAACAACATATCAGTTTGAGACCAATCAGAAAGGTTTTAATCTTTTTCCATATGACTAAACTTTAAAGACTTAAAATAATGAAATTCCCCAAGTCTTCTTTTCCAGGCTAAATATCCCCATTTACAAAGACTATTATTTTTGTCTTTGTGAGATGATCTTGATTGTCCTTCTCCATCATGGTGATCTTCCTCAGGATGTTTCTTCTTCCTTAAGACTACATTCTCTGTGCTTCCTTAAGATTGTATTCTATGTGCTTCATATCTTGAGGGAACCTGGGAAGAGGAGGTTTTTCATTAAATTAAGAAGGAAAAGGGGTTTTGGAAGGGCTTCCATGATGGAATGAGTGAGCTACTTATAAAATTAAGCAGAATTGACTATGTCCCTAGAGCTTTGACACCAAAATGGATGCATTTTTTTCCAAGGCACCTCTTTATACACTATCATCACTAGCACCAGCACCAGCATTATTACCAGCAGCAGCAGCAAAAACAGCAACAACAGAGGTATGAAGGCCCAAACTGGGTCAGGCTCTAGGACTTTCATTTAGTAAAAGAGTGATTAATGTGAAGAGATTTGTATCTCTCAAAAAAATTTCATACTTTTAATATGGTACCAATATTAATGGGGTCAATTATCAGGAACATTCTCTATCAGAGATATAGCATGGCATGATCAATATAGAATGAATGAAAATTTGAAGAATCAATGCTTAAAATCATCTCTAAAATGGAAAAGATGTTTGTGGTCTATCAGTCATAATGAGGGTGGTAGTGAATTTCTTGTTCAGGTGTCTAATCAATGAAATCTTAAACATTTTGAAAAAAGGAAATCTTTTAAATATATTATTAATATTATTAAAATACTAATTTAACTAAAAGAACAAAATGATTTCTAGTATTATTACATTTCTTTGAAATAATTAAGAAAATACAGAAAGTGATATCAGTAGTTTAGCCTAGAAGAAATCTAGAATTGACTCTTGTTTAGTGCACCAAAGTAACCTAAAATAAATTCTCTATAATAACACAATGTTTTTTAGAGGGGGCTATCATCTCTGAATCACTATACCATATGTATGCATCCTTGCAAGGGCATAATACAGCTGAATTTTGTATAAGACATGTTGCTACTGCCTCTGCTAATCCAGGGTATACAGAGCTCATTAAAATAATCTTATTAAATGAGTTGACACCAAAGGAGAATGAAAATTTCTGTTTTGATATGTAGAAGCAGTTTATTTTGTAAGTTTTTAAACCCTAAAATAAAAAAAATAACTACTTCCATAGTAATCATTCCATTTGATTCTTGAAGAAAAAAATGATTACATTATTATTTATCTCTATAAGTAATTCCAAGTTTTGCTAATTATCCCTATTTTTCCCAGTATTCAATATTTTGATAGTTTTTAGGATTATTACACTTGCATTGACTAAATAAATTTTAAAATTAAAAAAAACAGCCTAAATCAATGGAGAAATGTCAGAAACACCTACAACACCTTGAAGAAGGAAAACACTCATAACACACTGAATAAATTTCCCAGGATTCATCATCCTAGGAGAGAAACATACTTATATGATCATATCATAGATATCATTGTGGGCTTCCAATAATGCAATTGCAATCATCCTAAATCCACTTAACTCTAAGCTATCTTTTGAACTTCATTGAAACTTCCACTAATCTCCATGATAGTGAGCAATAAATATATACCACTGAGGTTAAATATTGTTCTCAAGAAAGCTCACTGACTTTCAGGGAGGAGCCAAGTTGGCAGCATGAAGGTAGCATGCTCCTGGAGCTTTTCCCTACACAATACTAAATGAAGCCTCTATATGGATATTAAAGCTGAAGATCCCACCAAAGGAAGATAAGATTGAAACAGATTTTCAACTTTAGACCATGTGGAGAATGTTCAATGATGGTTAGTCCTTTTGGGGGGGGATAAAAAGAAGTAAAGGCAGGATAGTTGGAAAGCCAGTAGAAGTTTTTAGCCATATAGCCCTCCTGGTCTCAACAGCTTGACAATAGCATAGGTCCTGGTAATTTTGTAGCAAACCAACAGGGAGGATTCCATTCCCAAACAAAATCTGATCATTGGGAACACCAGGGTAAAAAAAAAAAAGGACTTGGGTGGGAACCAACCATTGCATAGGAAGAACCTAGACATAAAGGCAGCAACAACTTCTGCAAAGGCAATGCTTTGGCTGCATAAGCAACACCTTGACCTTTGATATGCCAGGGATCAGACTCCAGCCCCAGCATAAAAAGCTTGGGTCTATATTCCCTATAATACAGGAGCAGAATTCAAACAATCAAAATGAGCAAAACCCTAAAAGAATGCTAACCCTAGAAAGCTATTATACAGATAAAGATGATAACAGTGACATCTCAGAAACATAAAATAATGAAAGATTACCTATGGGGAAGTCTCAGAAGAGAATAAGAATTGAACTCAAATACAAAATCTCAGAGAAGTACTTAAAAATTTTTTAAAACCATAGAAGAGAGAAAGAAGGAAATAGAAATAAGAGTCATACAGGAAAATTCTGAAAAATTAATCAAAGAAACCAACTTCTAGAAAAAGCAAAAATAAGCAAAAAGAATGTATTACTTCAAAACATAAAACTGGCCAACTGGAAAAGGAATGTAAATCATTTAAAATTCAAATCAACCAACTAGCAAGGGATGCAACTCAGTGAAAAATAAAATCAACCAAGAGAAATGGAAATACAAAAGCTAATTACAGAAAATGATACTGTAAAAATTTGAATTGAATAAATGATTCTATGGAAGTCCAAGATCTCATCAAAATAAAAAGAGTGAAAAAGTCTGAGAAAATGTAAAGTACTTTTAAGGAAAAAGAGACAATGTGGAAAATTGATGCAAGAGAGATAATTTACAAATTCCTAAAATCATAGATCAAAAGAAGAGCCTGGAAAATATCTTTCAGGAAACTATCAGGAAAAAGCATTCAAATCTACTAGATCAAGAAGAGAATATTACTATTGAAAGAATACTCAGAACTCCTCCAGAAAGAGACCCCCAAGATTAAAAACTCCAAGAAATATCATAATCAAATTCCAGAATTCTCAAATAAAGAGAAAAGACTGTAAGCATAAAGACTGCAAGCAAAAATAAGCAATTTAAATACTAAGGAAACGCAATGAGACTTACATGGGACAAATCAGCTTTAAAATTGAAGTACCAGAGGACGTGAAATACTATATTTTGGAGGATAAAGGATTTTGAATTACAACCAAGAATTTACTATTCTGCAAATTCAGGCATTCTGTCAGGGAAACAGATAATTATTTAACTAAATAGAATATATCAAAAATTTCCTGATAAAAAAACCCTAAACTGAATGGATAGTCCAATCTCCAAATATAAGACTCAAGATATACATAAAAAGTTAAGTGGAAAGGCATAAAAAAAAGTTAGTCATAAGTATTAAATTGTATGCAAGCCTACAAGGGAAGATATAATACTTGTGACTTATGAGGATTGTATTTCACTTAGGATAGTTGAAGGGTTGAATATAGCTGAAGAGCTTTAATTTAATGGATGTGGTTATGGCTGATTATTTTCTTTCTATTGAAGAAGATCAAGATGAAATCACTATGCTTGTGAAAATAGTCCAGGTGAAAAACTGAAATGTTTAGTTTAAACTTATATGTCTCATATTTTAATTCTGTATTGCTCGTAGAGCTTATTGTTTAAACTCTAATGAGAATATTCTATACTGGGTGGTCCTGAGTCAGTATCTTTCATCCCTTACAATCAATTGTAAAGTTCTTAAGAGAGACCTTTAGAGTGCCCCCATACTTACAGTACTTAGAGACTATAGGCAATTAAACCAGAAATGACTTGACTTTACTAGATATGGAGATGTTTGCAGTGCCATAGAGGCAGAGCATGGGAACCTACTTAGTACTTTGATAAAATAAATATAATTTGATGAACCAGATGCAAGTGCAAGAAAGGGTTAAAACAATGAAAACATAAAAAGAAGAAGCTCAGGCATTAGTGGATAAATATTACCAGGTGAACAGGCACAAAAACCTATTATAATAAAGGGTAGGAAGGGAGGTGTGAACACTGAGTAAATTTTATTCCATAGATTTTGTCCAGAGAAGGGATAAGATACATTAACCACTTGGGTTTAAAAACCTATCCTACTATACAGGGAAATGAATGTGTGGGAAGGGAAAGAAGAGAGAAGGGACTGATTAAAGGGAAGGCAAAGGTATAAGTAAAAATAAACTGAAATTTAAATTTTAAATGAAAAGTTAAGGAGGAAAGGAAATAAAACAATGGTGAGGAGGACTAAGAGGAAAGCAAATAGAAAAAAATATAAATGGGGAAAAATAACAGGAAGGGAAAGATAGAATTAGAGATATTAATTGTAGAAGTGAATGGGATGAACTTGTCCATAAAATGGAAGGAGATAACACAATGGATTAATCCTACAATATGTTGTTTATAAAAAACACATTTAAAGCAGAGATACACACAGGGGAAATGCAAAAGGCTGGAGCAAAATATATTATGCTTCAGAAAAAAGTAAAAAAAAAAACCCAGGGGTAGTGATTCTGATTCAAAGTAAAAACAAATATAGGTCTCATTAAAAAGGGTAAGGAAGGAAACCAAATCTTCTTAAAAGGCATCATAGACAATGAAGTTATATCATTGTTAAACAGGCATGCACCTAGTGGTATAGTGTACAACTTCTTAGAGGAGAAGCTGAGTGAAGTACAAGGAGACATATACAAAAAACTTTAATAAAGGGGGACTTCAGAACTAGATAAATCTAAATTATCTACATAAATCCCTCTCTCAGACCTAGATAAATCTAACCACAAAATAAGTAAGAAGAAAGTTAAGAAAGTAGATAAAATCTTTAACAACTTAGATATGAAAGACCTCTGGACAAAACTTAATGGGGATAGAAAAGAATGTACCTTTTTCCCTTTAGTACATGGCACTTATACAAAAACTGACTATGTATCAGGGCACAAAACTCACCCCCAAAACAAACCCTTACAATCAAATGCAGAAAGGCAGAAATGGATACTTTTTAGATCATGATGCCATAAAAATTATATATAATAAAGGGCAATGTAAAGATATACCAAAACCTAATTGGAAACAATAAATTAATTTTAAAGACGGTGTAGTTCAAACAATAAATCATAGAAATAATCAAACATTTCATCAAAACTTATAACAATGAGACATCATAGCAAAATTTATGGGATGCAGCCAAAGCAATTTATAGGGAGCATTTTATGTCTCCAAATGCTTAAATGAATAAAATAGAGGAAGAATAGACTAATGAATTAGGTATGCAACTAAAAAAGCTAGAAAAAGAACAAATTAAAGTTCTTCAGTTAAATACCAAAAATTCTGAAGTAGAAATTAGAAATTCTGAAAATCAAGGGAGAGATTAATAAAATTGAAAGCAAAAAAGCTTTGAATAATTAATAAATAAAATTAAAACTTGGTTTTATTAAAAAAACAATAAAAGTGTTAAACTGGTTAATATGGTTTTAAAAAAAGGAAAGAAGAAAACCAAATTACCAATATCAAAAATGAAAAAAAGTAAATTAGCCACCAATGAGGAGGAAATTAAAGAGAGAGATAATTTGGAGCTTTTTTGCCAAACTGTATGCCAATAAATCTGATTACTTGGGTGAAATGGATGAATATTTACAAAAATACAAACTTCCAAGATAAACAGAAGAGGAAACAAAAATATTTAAATCACCCCATTTCAGAAAAAAAGAAATTGAAGAAATAACCAATAAATTGTCTAAAAATGTCTCAGGTCCAGATGGATTTACAAGTGATTTCTACAAAATGTTTTAGTAACAATTCCAATTCTGCATAAAATATTTAAAAATAGGAGTTTCACCAAATTCCTTTTATGACAACAATATGATGCTTGAACCTAAACCAGGAAGAACCGGAATATACAAAAAAAATTATAGATCAATCTTCCTAATGCACATTGATGCAAAAATATTAAAAAAATTGTTGCAAAGAAAGTATAACAAGTTATTAGTAGGATAATAAAACATGATCAGGATGGATTTATGTCAAATGAGTAGCAATGGATTGATTTTAGGAAAATATTCTACATAATTTAACATAACTATAATGAAACCTATAGATATCACATGATTAGCTCAATATATGATGAAAAAAGCCTTTGACAAAATACATCACTCCTCTTAAATAAAAGGGAGTTTTCCTTAAAATAATACACAGAATCTTTCTAAAACCATAAACAAACATTATATGTAATGAAGATAAATGAGGAGCCTTTCCAATAAGATTAAGGGGTGAAGCAAGTATGCCCATTATCACATTACTATTCAATGTAGTATTAGAATTGTTAGCTTTAGCAATAAGAGAAGAAAAAGAAATTGAAAGAATCAGAATTTAAAAAAATTTTTTTTTGACAAGGCAATGGGGTTAAGTGGCTTGTCCAAGGCCACACAGCTAAGTAATGATAAAATGTCTGAGGTGGATTTGAACTCAGGTACTTCTGAATCCAGGGTTGGTGCTCTATCCACTTTGCCCCCTAACCACCCCCCGCTGCGCCAACTAGCTTCCCCCTTTTGCACTTTTTTCATTGGATCTCTAGATATTTTTGACTTTTTATTTCTCTATATAAATTTACCCCTTTTTTTCCTAACTCATTAAAGAATTTTTTTTGGAATTTTTATTGGTAAGGCGCTAAACAAGTAGTTTAGTTGTAGTAGAATTGTCATTTTCATTATATTAGAATGACCCATCCATGAACAGTTGATGTTTGACCAGGTATTTAAATCTGACTTTATTTGAGTGACAAATGTTTTGCAATTGTTTTCAGAAAAATGTTTGAGTTTGCTTTGGCAGGTGGATTCCCAGGTATTTTATATTGTCTGAGGTTACTTTGAATGAGATTTCTCTTTCTACCTCTTTCTGCTGTACTTTTCTAATCATATATAGAAATGTTGAGGAATTATGAAGGTTTATTTTATATCCTGCAACTTTGCTAAAGTTGCTAATTATTTCTAGTAGTTTTTTTAGATGATTCTTTTTGGATTCTCTAGGAATACCGTCATGTCATCTGCAAAGAGTGAGAGTTTTGTCTCTTCCTTCCAATTCTAATTCCTTCAATTTCTTTTTCTTCTCTTATTGCTGAAGCTAGCATTTCTGATACATATTGAATAGTACTGCTGATAATGGGCATCCTTGTTTCACACCTGATCTTATTGTGAATGCCTCTAGTCTATCCCCATTGCTCATAATACTTGTTGATGGTTTCAGATAGATACTGCTTATTAGTTTAAGAAACAGTTCATTTATTTCTACATTCTCTAGTGTTTTTAGTGCTGTATTTTGTCAAAAGCTTTTTCAGCATCTCTTGATATAATAATGATTTCCAATAGGTTTGTTTTTGATATAATTGATTATACTTACAGGTTTCCTAATGTTGAACCAACCCAGCATTCCTGGGATAAATACTACTTGGTCATAATACCTTATCTTAATGATAACTTGTTTTAGTCACTTTGTTAAGATTTTATTTAAGATTTTTGCATCTATATTCGTCAGGGAGGTAGGCCTAGAATTTTCTTTCTATGTTTTAGCTCTTCATGGTTTAGGTATCATCACTATACTGGTGTCATAGAAGGATTAGTCAGAATGCTGTCTTCAACCATTTCTCCAAAGAGTTTTTATAGAATTAGAACCAATTGTTCCTTAAATGTTTGATAGAATTCACTTGTGAATCTATCTGGCCTTGGAGATTTTTTTCTTAGGGAGTTCAATTATGGCTTTTTTAAATTTCTTTTTTTGTGATAGGGTTTTTTAGGTTTTTAATTTCCTCTTCATTTATTCTGTACAACTATATTTTTGCAAATATATAACCATTTCACTGATTGTCAAATTTATTGGCATAGAGTTGGGCAAAATAATTATGAATTATTACTGTAATTTCCTCCTCATTGGTGGTGAATTCACATTTTTCATTTATGATACTAGCAATTTGTCTTTTTCCTTTCTGTTTTAAATCCAATTTACCAGAAAAATTTTTCAATTTTATTGATTTTTTTTTATAAAACCAACCCTTGGTTTTATTTTAGTTCAATCATTTCCTTGCTTTTGACTTGATTTGATTTTGTTTAATTTTTAGAATTTCTAATTTGGTATTTAATTGGTGGGTTTTAATTTGTTTTTCTCTAATTTTTTAAGTTGCATATTTAGTTCATTGATTTCCTCTTTCTCTAATTTATTCAAGTAAGCATTTAAAGATATAATATGTCCCCTGACAGCCACCTTGAGTGAATCCCATAGGTTTCATTTTTGTCATTATCTAGGATGAAATAATTCATAATTTCTATAATTTGCTGCTTTAACTAGTCATTCTTTAAAAATGAGGTTATTTAAGTTCCAATTAGTTCTGGGTCTGTATCTCTCTGGCCCAATATTGCATATGATTTTTGTTGCATTATGATCTGAGAAAGTTATATTCACTATTTCTGCCTTTCTGCAAGTTATCATTAGGATTTATGCCCTAGTACATGGTCAATTTTGGTGTAAGTGCCAGGTACTGCAGAAAAAATATATGTTCATTTCTATCCCCATTCAATTTCCTCCATAAGTCTATCATATATAGGTTTTCTAACAATCTATTTACCTTCTTAACTTCCTTCTTGTTTATTTTATGATTAGAGGTTGAAGTCTCCCACTAGTAGAGTTTTGCTGTCTATGTCTTCTGTATCTCTTTCAACTTCTCTAAAAATTTGAATGCTATACCATTGAATACATACATATTTGGTATTGAATTTACTTTATTGTCTATGGTATCATTTAGGAGGATATAGTTTCCTTCCTTATCTCTTTTAATGCTATCTATTTTTGCAGCTGCTTTGTATGAGATAAAGATTGCTACCCCTGCTTTTTTAACTTCACCTGAAGCAAAATATATATTGCTCCAACCTTTTACATTTACTCTATATGTATCTCTCTGCTTCAAATGAGTTTTTTGTAAGCAGCATATTGTAGGATTCTGTTTTTTAATCCACTCTGCTATTTGCTTATGTTTTAAGGGAGAGTTCATCCCTTTAACATTCAAAGTCATAATTACCGACTTCTTATTGCCCTCCATGCTATCTTCCTTATGTTTGTATGATTCCCCTTTTTCCCTTTACCCTTATTCCCCAGTGCTTTGTTTCTGAATACTGCCACCTTTAGTGTGTTTGCCTTCCTATATCAACTCCCCTCCCCTTTCTTTCCCCTTTTCTTTTTCCCTTTATTCCCTTCCTTCTATTAGTTCCCTTTTGTTTCTCCCCCTCCTGGTACCCCCTCCCCTTTATCCCTTTTAATGCTTAAAAGGTAAGATAAATTTCTTAACTTAACTGAATGTGTCTAAGTTTACTTTAAGCCAAGTCTGATGAGATGAAGATTCAGGTGGTTCTTACCTCCTCCCTTTTCCCCCTCTATTAAACTAGATCTTTTGTACCTCTTGATGTAATGAGATTTACCCCATTCAGTCCTCCCATCTCCTTACTGTCCCCCTTTTTAATGTGGTATTGTTTTCAAATCATTCCATCTCAGTCACAGAAAAGTTATGAATGTCCATCACTTCTGACTAAATATATTCTCTCTAAGAGAGTTAGAATTCTCAAGAGTTATGAGACTCTTTCTCCCAAGTGGGTATATAGCCAGTTTCATCTTACTGGGTAGCAGTTTTTTCCTTTAACCTTTTTTTCAACCTTTTCATCTGTCTCTTGAGTCTCCTGTTTGATGTCCAAATTTTATATTTTAACTCTCTTTTCATCAGGAAATATTGGAAGTCTCCCATTTCATTGAATGCCCATCTTTTCCCCTGGAAGAGAAGTCTCTGCTTTGCTGGAGAGTGGATTCTTGGCTGCATTCCAAGCTCCCTGTTCTTCATAATTTATCATTCCATCTCTTTGATCACTCAATGCCATGTCCTGCATAATCCTTAAAGTGTCTCCTTAGTATTTAAATTGTTTCTTTCTGGCTGCTTGCAGGATTTTTTTCTTTTATCTGATAGCTCTGGAATTTGACCACAACATTCCTTGGTATTTTCATTTTAGAATCTCTTTCTGGAGGGAATCAAGGTATTCTTTCAATAACTATTTTGTACTCTGGTTCCATGATATCAGGGAAACTTTCCATCACTATATCCTGTAATATGAAGTCCAGCCTTTTCTTCTCTTCAATCTTTTCAGGAAATCCTATAATCTCAGGTTGTCTCTTCTTGATCTCTTCTTGAGGTCAGTCATTTTGCTGATGTTTCCTCCAATTCCATTCTTTTTTTTAAGAAAAGAAGAATTTTCTTCATTTATCTTTTCTAGCTGGTCAATTCTATTTTTGATAGAGTTTTCCATTGTACAAGTGTAGTTTTTAGAGAATCATTTTCTTTTTGCATTTGCCAAGTTGAAGATCTGAGTTATTCTCATTTTGTATTTGTCCAATTGTAATTTCCTAGGATTTATTTTCTTGTTTCAAGGTGTTAATTTTCTCTTGAGTTTCTTTTCCCAATTTTTCCATTTGATTTTTATACTCCTTTCTGATTTCTTCAATGAAGTCTTTCTGTGCTGGAGACCAAATCATATTCTCCTAAGAAGTGCTTGATCTTTCTTGGTAAGAATCTATTTCTTCTAAATTTTTCCTCCATGGGCCCCATTTTTTACAGGACCTTTCTTCATATTTCTAGAATCTTGTATTGGGAGGAGGGTGGCTGGCTCTCAGAGGTTTGCTTTTGAAGATCCTAGAGAATTTGTTCACTTGGCTTTGTAATTCCAAGGGGCAGCCAAGAGGAGGTGCTGGTGGTTTTCTCTGGAGTATTTGGGGCCCTCAGCAGCAGGGTCTGAGGTGACCTTAAAAAACTCACCCTAGGGGAGGGGAGTTAATCTCTTTCAGTTGAGGGAACTCTGTTTCCCATGCATGAGCCTGAGGGGGTGGGGGGTTGTTTATTGTTTGTCCTGAGCAAAGGGCTCCACTGAAAGTATGGAGCTCAGTTTGGAAAGTATGGAGCCTAGTTGTCCTCCAGGCATGTTCTGAAACTCTGTGCTGGAATTAAGCATCAGGTAGCTCCTCTCCACCCCCCCCCCCCGTACCCCAAAGACTTCTCAGGTAAAGTTGGATCTTGTACCTGCCACTCACCAAAATCTCTATATTTGATTCTGGCCCTCTGACTTCCCACAACTGCTGTCCCCATGCTGACCATCTGCTCTTGTCTCCCAGTTCACCCATGGCCCCCTGAGACAGATCTTCTTAGTAGGTGTTCTTCTCCTAGCTTCTCTTTCTTGGTTTTTGTCTATTGAATTTCTGTTAAGAAGTTTCTTTCATGTTGTTTTTGAGGGGAAAGAGGAACACTGAACACAGTGCCTGTCTTCTCGCTTCCCTCTTGCCCGAAAGTCCACTTCTTTGGTTTTATTTATCATGTGCCAGGCAAGAGCTTTAAATATCTCATCTGAGCTTCACAACAATCTTGGGAAATGAATGCCATTATTATTTGCATTTTGCAGTTGAGAAAATTAAGGGAGACAGGGCAAATGACTTGCCCAGGTTATAAGTGTGTCCAAAGATGAATCTGAACTCATCATCTTGAATGCAGAATCAACACTCTATTCACTGAATCATTCAGCTGCCTCTAATTTAAAGAAACAGCATTCTATTTAATGATTTTCAAAAATATCTAAATTGAACAATTAATTTAGTTGGTTCTATAGATGTAACCATGTCTTATTAAAGTGTTTCAGTTTATGAAGTGTATTACAGAAAGTCATTGTTTATCAATAGAGATATTTTTGAAAGAATGAGATAAACAAAAACATTGAGTAATGATATATTTAATATAATAGATTTTAAGGAAGTAACCACATGTTTGCAGATAAAAATGATTTTTTTCCTCTTTATTTTCCAGGTGTATCTGAATCTCTGTTACTTTGAAAAATATATTTTATTATTTTGAATAGAATGTTGTCCCTAATATGTATACTGTTTTGTTTCTGAATTACGTAGTTGGATAGAACACTGGATCTTGAGTGAGGATGATCTGAGTTCAAACCTGGGCTTAAACACTTAACAGTTTTGTGACTCTGGAAAACTTAATCTCTGTTTGTCTCAGTTTCTTCAGCTCAAAAATGTGGATATTAACAATAACTACCTCTCAGAGTTGTGAGATTAGTAAGATACTGTTTGTAAAGAATTTTGACACATTGCAATGTGTTTAATAAATGATTATTCTTCCTTCTTAATATTATTTTACATGATTTTATTTATATCAATACATTTTCTTATGTTTTCATATTTTTAAAAAGTTCTCACCACTAAAACTTCAATTAGATAATATATTAGTTATTCAACTATTTAAGAATATGACCAGTTTTTAAATTTTCACTATATAAGTCCATATATATCAATAATCTATGCCAATCCTTTAATATCTAAAGAATATTATAGGTGTATTTCCCCCAAACCCTATAAACACTCTTATTTCTTACATTTGACTGCTTTCTATTCATTATTTAAACTTTTATTCTTATTTTAATATTTTTATAGAATTGATAACAAAAATGCTAATTAGAGCATATTGTAGTATATGACATGATGTCAAATAGGAAAAAAACTTTTTGGCTATATTTCTTATTTTAAAACCAATTTGTTATTACATTCCTCAAAATTCAATTTTCCATTTTTGAAGCATTAATTTATCCTATGACAACTAGCTAAGTGGGATAGTGTAAAGAGTTTAAGACTTGGAGTCAGAAAGATGTGAGTTCTAATTCTTTCTTAGACTCCTACCATATACCTCAGGGTATCTCAGTTTTCTTCATCTGAAAATTAGGGATAATAAAGATAACTACTATGCATAGTGCTTTATGGAAATCAAATAAAATAATAAATTCAAGCCTTAAAGTTCAATACAAATGTTAACAATTTTATTATTATTAGCATTTATTTTGGGATTTTAACCTCCAGGGTATCCTGAATTTCTGTTAAGATATATTATGGTACCCTAGGATATTGCTAAGCCTTAACTGCCTTACCAGGATAAATAATTTAATTTCCATATTCACAGTTCTTTAGGTTACCAAGAATTTAGGGGCATTACAATAAAAAATGGCACACCAAGGAATGAATGACTCTGAGAGATTCCTTGTGACATAGCAACTTTGGTGTTGAACTTGAAGTCAGAAAGAAATATGAAGTTATATAATGATATGAATCTATATGATAATGAAAAATTTTCTAAACTTCTCTGAAGTATAGTTTCTCATTTTTAAAATATGGATATTAATAGTAGCCATAATTTCTAGCTCATGAAGTCATTCTGAAGTTTAAATGACAAAATGTATATGAGACATATTTGCAAACATTTAGATATTATTGAAATGTAATTTAAAATTATTATTAATATTTAAAATTACTCCCATTGAAAATTACATTTTGTTAAAAGATTAGAGTCTTTATAGAATACTTTTATAGTCAAAGGGAGGATATCACAGTAAAGAACTGCTCATCAATTGACATTTAAAAATTCATTTTGGAAAAAAAAAAACAAAAAAATTTCTTACAGGTGAATATGGAATTTTGTTAAAACCAAATAGGCAATATTACTTCCATTCCTAACTACTTCAAATAAGTAATCATGTGGTATTTCTACTCTAGAATCTATGAGGATATGCTTAATAAATTAATCTGTGTACATAATGATTAATTTGATATCAATAATCCTTCCTCTTATACATTCTTTCTGTCATGAAGTAAATTGTGATGATAGTTTGTTAGACCATATATATATATATATATATATAAATATATATATATATATATATATATGTAAGATATTTCAAGATGCAAACATAAACTATTGTTCAGGAATATTGTAAACCTAGATCCACATTTTTGGCAACTCAGATATAGATTATTCTCATAAAAATGAATATAAAAATATGTATATGTGGTGGTAATTATTGATGGTATCTCTGCTACTTTAACTTTCACCTTTTCCCTTCATTTATTCTCTCAATACCTTAAAAAATGTTTCTCCTACATTATGAATGTCTTTATATTTGATCACTTTCAGGTGCTTTGTCCATCTCTTTTATTCTTTACTATCATTTTAATTTCATTAAGGAGTACATCTGGAACTATGAGTGATGTCTAAACATGATACTTTCAGTATTAATGTTGGCAAAATTGGCTTAATATACTAAAAGTTTTCTTCTCTTTTAAATAGTTTGAGTAACTGAATGAAAAGGGTCAGGTTGAAGTCATATGATATATATTTCCTCATCTTTCTTTTTTTCTTTTAATATTGTACCTTTGCTTTAACAAATTGGAAGTCTGACAGTATAAATTCAGTTGATTTAGGAGTGGATTTCAGATTCATAATGGCTTAGTTCATATCTGTTAAAATGTAATGAATTTCATTTTAATATTTTTCAGTGCTTGTTTTATTCAGTATCTTCAGATTATTTTCTCCAAGAAAATACATTTCAAATATGGTATTTCTCTGTATTCTAAAAGCCTTTCCACTATTTCATTTCATAAGCTTAAGCCATATTTTCCATTCTATCTTGATACTTTTCACCTATGCTCACATTAGCTTCAAAATAATCAAGTATTAAAATAAGTGAGATTTTTATATAATCTTATCAAATTTTCCCAAGAATTTTTTCATTCTCTGAAACAGATGCTGCACAAACTGAAATTATTTTTGTTTCAGTCCCTTTGAAACTAATTATTTGTGCAATAGAATGAGTTTTGTTACATCTTGGGATTTATGACAAAAATAATTCTACCAAATCTTTTATTTGCTTTTCTAAGAAAAATGTGTGCTTTTATGGTCTCTCATTTAGCTTATCTCCTGGTTTCATTTAGAGTAAAAATAACACACTTGAAATGATTATATTCTCCCATCAATTTGTTGGTCATTGGATAAGTATCTTATGTTGTGATTATCAATGGCTATGTTATTGATTATTGGCAATTTAGAATTTGAATATATTTAATTTTCCCTCTGAGATTTCCTCCAACTTTTTGTTATAAATATTGAATTTACACAGTTTTTTGTTTGTTGACTTCCAATTAAATTGTGAACTCCTTTTACTTTTATATTCCCAATACTTAGGTAGAACATAATAAATGTTTACTAATAAGTATTTGTTGACTCCTGTATCTTAGTACTTTATGTTCTTTTCCTTTTAACAGTCTCAACTATAGCAAAAGTAGAAGATAGTAGAGTAAACCACAATGACACTTCAGAGAACTACCTACCTTTCTTCCAAAAGTTTCCTGATAGATGACAGTAAAGACATAACAGATAAGTCATAAAAAAGATAGATGATTGAAAGATGATAGTGAAGATAATTTTTTTTTCCAAATTTTGAGCTATTGGTGAGCCAATTTTACTTTGGAATCTCTAGCCCCTTTGGTATTTTGCCAGTTATTCCCAGTCAAGCCTCAACTTTGGATCACTCTTACAATTTATCATCTTGGCCACTAAATATACATTAGTAAATGAAGAGAGGGAAATCCATGTACTAGTTCTGACTAGTACAAGTTTGTGTACTTCTTCAAATCTACCCTCACTGATGTTTGGCAATTTTACTCTATCTCCCTTTACATTTCACTATTTCCTCTCCATATTGGCACTTCCAAACCTTTTTCAGCTCCTTAAAGATCCCATGGCTTCTCCTTTCCTACTCTCTTAGCCACGAACATTGTCCCATTTTACAGAAGAAGAAAAACCAAAACAAAACATTATTTACAGTAGATTGGCTCCTTTGTCTTTCTCATGCTATTACATATTTTCAGGCTCTCTTTATCTAATGACTTATTCCCTTTTGCCTACAATCATGTCCGTATCTTTCCTATCTGGCAAAAAAAATGTCTTAATTCTTTCATTCCTTATGATCTTCATTTTATATTTCTTCTGGTCTTCATAATTAAACTTCTAAAAGCAATAGTTTCCTCTACTTTCTCTTCTCTCTTAACCCCTAACAATCTGACCTCTAAGTGGATCATTCTACCAAAATTGTACAATCCAATGTCTATTGATCTTTAAGTTTTGAAATCCAGTGACCTTTTCTCTATCCTCATTTTCTGTAGTCTTAGATACTATTGAACACTCTTTTCTAGATCGTGTCTTTTCTTCAGGTTTCCATTACACAATCCTCTCCTGTGTTTTTTTTTTTTTATTACCTCTCTGAATAAATGTTTTCCATATCATTGGCTGGAATTCTTCTAGATACATTCTTTTTTTTTAATTTATTTTTTTATTCTCATTTTGTACAAATGTTTTTTTTTACATTAATAAAATATTCTTGTTTACAAGTAAACAAAATACCCCTCCTCCTCCCCCATGAATATAGATAGACTTGTTTGGGTGAAAAAAGTAAAGGGGAAAGGGGAGAGGAAAAAAAATTAAAATAAAAAAATAATAATAGTAATAATTGTAGGTATGGCCAGGTGGCACAATGGATGAAGCAACAGCCCTGGAGCCACGAGCACCCGAGTCCACATCCAGCCTCATAAACCCAAAAATCACCGAGCCGTGTGACATGCAAGCCACCCGATCCCCACTGAACTGCAAAAACCAAAAAAAAAAAAAAAAAGAAAGGAAAAAAAGACCCAAAATAAAATAAAATAGTAATAGTAGTAGGGGTGGCTGGGTGACAGACAGAGCATTGGCCCTTGAGCCAGGAGCACCTGGGTCCAAATCCGGCCCCAGACACCCAAAGATCACCCCGCTATGTGGCCCCAGGCAGGCCATCCAGCCCTATTTGCCCTGCACCCTCCCCCAAATAATCATAACAAAAAATGTGCTTGAGTCTTTGTTCCAACACCAACAACTCTGTCATGGGTGGATCTCATTCTTTATGGTAAGTCCATCACAAAAGTTATTTCCATATTTTTCCACCATTGCCATTGCTGATTGCAACTCCCTCCTTTCTTATTTCTCCCCTAAGATGTACTCTATTTTCTCTCTCCTTTCACTATGACTCTGCTGTAGGGTAGATGAGTGGCACAGCAGACAGATCCCTGGTACCGGGGCCAAGAAGCCCTGAGCCCCCATACAACCCCTTAGGCCCAGAATCCACCTGGCCCTGTGGTCTTGGACAGGCCTTCCATTCCCAGCCCCTTGCAAGAAGTAAGAAAGAAAATGTGTTATATCTGGCCACTATCCCCCCATGGTCCATGCTCTCCTCCTTTATTCACATCCCCACCCCTTCCCCCTGCTCCCCCTCCTTCTTACTCCAGAGGTCCATACCCCATTGAGTATATTTGCTGTTTCCTCTCCTAGCCATCTCTGATGAGAGCAAAGTTTCCCTCATTCCCCCTTGCCTCCCCCCCTTCCATATCATTGCAATAACTCATTGTAATAAAAAAAATCTTATGTAAAATGTCTTGGACTATTCCCCCTCTCCTGTTTCTTTCTCCCATTCCATTTCCCTTTTTTTTCCTATTGACTCCATTTTTACAACATATTTTATCTTCGAATTCAGCTTTCTCCTGTGCTTCAACTATAAAAGCTCTCTCTACCTGCTCTATTAACTGAGAAGGTTCATATGAGTATTATCAGTGTCATTTTTCTATGCAGGAATACATGCAGTTCATCCTCATTAAGTCCCTCATATTTCCACTCTCCTCCAATCTCCATGCTTCACCTGGGTCCTGTATCTGAAGATCAAACCTTCTGTTCAGCTCTGGCCATTCCAAAAGGAACCTTTGAAATTCCCCTGGTTCATTGAAAGTCCATCTTTTTCCCTGGAAGAGGACATTCACCCTTGCTGGGTAGTTCCTTCTTAGCTGCATTCTAAGCTCTTTTCCCTTCCGGTATATTATATTGCAAGCCCTACAAGCTTCCAATGTAGCTGCTGCTAAGTCCTGTGTGATCCTGACTGCAGCTCCAGGATATTTGAATTGTGTCCTTCTGGCTGCTTGTAATATTTTCTCTTTCACTTGGGAGTTCTGGAACCTGGCTATAATATTCCTAGGGGTTGGTTTTTTGGGATCTCTTTCTCCGGGGGATCGGTGGATTCTCTCCATTTCTATTTTGCCCTCTGCTTCTAGAATATCAGGGCAATTTTCCTGTAGTAATTCTTTGAAAATGATGTCAAGGCTCTTTTCCTGATCATGACTTTCAGGTATTCCAATAATTTTTAAATTATTTTTCCTAAGTCTGTTTTCCTTATCAGTTGTTTTTTCAATGAGATATTTCACATTTTCTTCTAATTTTTTTGGTTTTGAAGTATTGATTCCTGATTTCTGTTAAATTCATCAATCTCCCTGAATTCTATTCTTTGTCTGAAGGATTTGTTCTCCTCAGAGAGTTTTCTTATCTCTTTTTCCATCTGGCCAATTTTGCTTTTTAAAGCATTCTTCTCCTCAATAACTTTTTGAAATGTTTTGTCCATTTGACCTAAGCTGTTTTTTAGCATGCTATTTTCTTCAGCATTTTTTTGGATATCCTTGACTAAGCTGCTGACTTCATTTTCATGTTTTTCCTGCATCTCACTCCTTTCTTTTCCCAGTTTTTCTTCCAACTGATTTTCAAAGTCTTTTTTGAGCTCTGTCATAGGTTGAGCCCAATTTCTGTTTTTCTTGGAGTCTTTAGATGCAGGAGCTTGTGCTTCCTCATCTAAAGACTGAGTATTTTGGTCCTTCTTGGGCTCATTTGCAAAATATTTCTCAATAGTCTTCTTTTTGTTTCTCTGCTTGCTCATTTTCCCAGCCTGGGCCTGGTTTGGGGTGTTTCTTGAGCTTTTGGGACACTCCCACAAGGATCTCGGTGTGTGAGGTTCTGTCCTCCCTCCTGGTCTGTGAATGACCATAAACACCCACCTCTGCCAAGGGGCTGATGTGTGGGGGGGCTGCTGTTCTATGGGGGGGCCTAGACTGTAGTCAGGATCTGAATGTGGTCAGAGCCCCAGAGTCCTGTTTCAGGGGCAGAGGACAGAGCTAGGAAGTCTCTCTTCACTCCCCTCCCTCAGCTCAATGGGCTCATGCCCTGGGGGCTCCTGCTTACTGGCTCCACCTGCTTCTGTTTCCTTGATCTGGGCTTGGGAAGGATGATGCTGCTTGCTGTGTGCCCTGAGGGCTGGGCTCCATGTGCTCCCTCTGGCAGAGGTCCCCCACTATTCCCCCACTTTGTGCCGGGTGCTCCTCGGGGTGCAGCTCAGGAGACTCCCCCGCTGCTGTGAGCTGAGACCCCCAGTTCCCCGAGGCTGCCTCCAGGAGGCTGAGGTTCTTTGGCTCTGGTGGGCCACCCCTCTGGCGGGCCGCCTCTCCAACCCCGGGTAGCAGAGCCTTTCTGCTCTTTTCCAGGTTACCTTGAGTAGGAGAACTGCCTCATTGGGTCCCTTTGTGGGTTCTGTCTCTCAAAAGTTTAGTTAGAGTCCTTAGCTGATGAATTTTATCAGAGAGCTCCCTTAGGAGCTCGATCCCTTCTTGTCGCCATCTTGGCTCTGCCCCACTGTATCCTCTTCTAGATACATTCTAACCATAGGTACCCTTCAAGCTTCTGTCTTTTTCTCTGTCACTTAGTCAGCTCATCAGCTGATTTGCTACCTTTATGTTGATGATTCTCAAATCTAACACTAGCATGATACAAAATGTACTCTGGTATTCAAAGTTTATTATAATTCCCTCCAACCTTTTACAACCTTATTATATCTTACTTCCTGCCATTCTCTTCAATCCAGTGCCACTGGACTTCGAGATGTTTCAAAAATAAGACACTCCATATCTTACCTCTTAGCTCTGGGAATTTTCTCAGGCTTTTCCTCCTACGTAGAATGTTTTCTGTTCTTTTCCTATTTATCTGTTGTGTGTTCTTTAGGCCCAATTAAAATCCATTATTTTAATAGAAGCCTTCACTAACCCCACTTACTTCTTGTTTCCTTCTACAAATTTTCATATATTTGCTATTTATAGCTTTCATTTTACATATATTTTTCCTACATGTTATCCCCCCATTAGATTTTAACTCCTTTATGGCTGTTTTTGTATACCCAGCACTTATTAGTATTACTGGCAAATAGTAGACAATAAATATTTATTGCTTCCTTGCTTGATAGAAAAACTGTTAGAGAAGATAGATAAATGTCATTGTCTAATACTCATCCTCAGTGAGGAAGTTTCTATGACTACTTATGTTTTGTGAAATTTAATCCATATCCTAGATAAATTCTTTATACATTTAGAGTAAGTGATTTGTGTTTCATGATAGAGCTAAAATTTACCAGAAACAGAACCTTAAAACTGGTCATTTTGAATGCAAGTCCAGTCTTCCATCCACTACTCCATGCTAGTTCAGCCATCACCACACCAAGTGCAATTGCAACAGTAGCAAGGGCAGCAAGAACTACAAGAACAAGATATTTTATTTCACATTGAAATTACAGTGAATTAACTCATGCTTAAAATTTAGTTTCATAATTCTACAACTTAATTCATTGTAATCACATTTGTGTTAAATAGTCCCTTTTTCATGGAGATGAGCTGTTTGTCACAAGATCCTTGATCTTTTTTAAATTTTAGAAAAAGGTAATTTCAATTTGTGCTTTCTCACTTTAACAATTTTAGATAAACGACACCTATCAAAATGCTAGACTGCTTTTAGAGATTTTTTTTTTCCTAAGAAGGATGCCAAATTAGTTGGCAGTTTGCTTTTCAGTTTATTCTTGCTTACAGGAACTCCTTCTGTTCCAAATTTCTAGTGGAAAAGGAATATAGCTGAAATAGATGAAAGCATTGCATTTATGTATCATTGCTATCCATTTGTTGTTTTATAGACCCAAGGTCCTCCGGGGAGAGTCAAAAATCCACATAATGCCCCTGAGTGTGAGATTTTGCTTTTGATCATCTCATTTAAATGACAGATGTGCAAAATCACAAATACTTAAATTATTCTCCACTGACTTCAAAGCTATAAAGTAGATACTGAAGAGTGTGAATTATTGTAGAACTGGTCGGTCTGCAGCATATGTCACCCTCAGATACAACAATACTTGAAATCTACAGTGGAACTCTAATTTGCAAATGAAAGATTTAATTTATTTGAAAAGATTCCTCTTTCTACTTTCTAACAATATATTGAAATCCTTAGTTTAATAAAGTGGCTATCATGATTTGATTTCAAATGAAAAAATCAACTTTTCTGTGTAGACCATGCTCAGTTCATGCCTTGCTCAAAGTCACAAGTACCAGCTTAAAGACATCAAGAAGGGAAATCACTGGCACTGACCTCTTAGAATGCTGATGTACCAGAGGTGAGGATGTTTCATTCTATTTCTTCACAGTTCATGTTGAAAAATGAAACTTGATATTTTTGTGCAATTTAGAATTGAAATAGAAAGAGAACTTGGGTTGCATCAATCAGACATAAAACTTGGAGCAAAATTTTACTGATAATATTCTGAAAATCCTTGGTTTCAGTTCAATATTAACTTGTTATTATTTGCTATACATCTATTTTCTATCAACCTGCATATTTAACTGTTGCTCATCAAAATAAGTTTTGCTTAATAAATTGAAAAGTCTAGGAAAAATTACTTTATGATTGAAACTTCTGTATTTAAAATAAAAATAAATAGGTAGTTCTGGGTCAGTAAAATAAATTTTGATAGTGGAAAATAATTCTTTTCAGTCAGTTTTCATGATATAAAATGAATAGAATGACACTTGAACTCTCATCCTTACAGTTTGGTTCTGAAGAAAGGGCTTCATAAAGAGCAAAAGTTCATAGAACTACAAAATATAAAGAAGTATAAAGATATAAATGTTAATTAATATAGACATTAATAAATTATTTTTTGAATAAAAGATATTTTTATAATTGAAGCATCTTATTTAGTTGAAAAGTTCAGATCCTTACAGAACATTGTCCTAAGTATTTGTAATCTTTAGTAAGTACTCACCAGTTCTGCCTTTGTGAACAAAATTCAAATCCTTTATTCATGCACTATTTTAAAATTTGTATATAGGCAATGAAAGATGGAAGGATAGAAAGGAAAGCATCAAATAATCATATAATGGATTTAAAATGGATACTGCAAAGGAGAATTTGAAGCTTAATTTGAATCAGTAATATTGCAATATTAATTGTGTGAGCAAATCAGAAAATGAATGTGGGCAAGTTGCTCAAATACTGGAAGTGTGGAAGTATGGAGCAATGAATAAAAGGTAAGGGTGACGAAATAACATGAAATTGAGTTAAAATTACAATCATACTATTTGAAATTAGAAATATATCAATTTCTCATCAAATTGTAATTTGTAAAATGATTGAATTGCACTCAATGAATTTTAAGGCCATTTTCAACCATAAATTTATGGTCCTATGATTCCTTGAATAAGTAAAAATATCTAATCATTCAAGTTACTTTCAATTCTGAAATTCTGTGATTCTGAGAGGGATATCAATGACTTGAGGAATATTAAATGAATGGATAAGGAAGGATCAGAATTTGAAATTTTTGAAATATTCTAGATGCTAGAATGTAATATAATTATATTACATTATAATGGAAGTTATACTTAATTTTGGAGAGAAAACATTTACTATAAAATTATGTGTATTTCACTCCCTGTGTTCATCTGACCAAGCAATTTACCTTCTCTGAGGATCATTTTCATCATCTACAGAGTGAAAGGTTTGCACATTATAACTTTTGAGTTTCTTTCAATACTTAAATCTATGATACTATAGTGGGATCCATCCTGAGAATATGAAAAAATTATACTACCTATCTTAAAGGGCATAAATTTAGGTAAAAGTCATAGGATATTAATAAAAGAGTATTAATAATAAAATAACCCATTATTCATTCCTGAATGATAGATTAATGTATCAGTTGCCAAACTACAGGATATAAATGAGGATTCAGCAGGAAAATATGAATGTAACATTATTTTCCTTCAATAATATTACATTTAGGAGAGACAACATAGAGTAATAGAGAAGTGACTTTAGAGTTAAGAAGACCAAGACTAAAGTCTTATATCTTGCAAATATGGACTATGTGAGTGACAAAATGCAATTTAGCCTCAGAGTTTCTGGTTAATTTATTAAGACTAAGTTTCAGAACAAAACGAGGAAGGTTTTCAGAAAGTAGCAGAGGGGGGTTCTCATCATTGGTAACTACATTGATGAAATTTTATTTAGTTTTTTAAAAACAAAAATGTTCATAATTCCAACATTTTTCATAACTTATGCCCCTCTTATGAAGCTTATAGACTCCTTAGAATCATGTTTTTAAATGTAAAAATAACATAAAATTCCATTGTTGCCAGTTATTTTTCAGTTATGTACAACTCTTAATGAACCCATTTGGTTTTTTGTCCAAGATACTATAGTGGTTTGCTATTTCCTTCTACAGCTCATTTTAAACTTGGAAAAAACACAAACTGTGACTTGTCCACTAGAGTCACATAGCTAAAAGTAAGTTTCTGAAGCTTGTTTTAGACTTATGAAAAATGAGGTTTCCTGACTCTAGTTCTGACATTTTAGTACTGTATCATTGATTATAAAGGTGGATAAGAAAATTCATGAGGGACTTAGGAGGATGGATGTTGGGGGCTTGAAAGAAGGATAGATGGCAGATAGGCAGAGAGAATTGGGGATGAATTCTCAGAAAGAGGAAGAGTCTGAGAAAAATTATAAAGTTTTACTGCCCTTGTTATATACATAAAACAATGAGTCTATTATATAGTCTCAGGAGTAAACTTAGGAGATAAGTCAAGGGAGAGAGGTAAGTACCAGTGTATAGTGAAGACTAAATGTTAAGCTAAGGTTTTGAATTTTTTTCATGAAAGAACTTGAGACATAATAATCCTTGGAGAGTGACTATATGCATAGATTCATTTGTTAACATTGTAAAGTGTATTGGATGGGGAAAAGGCTTTACATGGTAGACAAATAGAAGATTTATTATAAGGTTTTTTTGAATTAAGGATCATTGAAAGAGAAATAAAAGAAGTTTTGAAATTGTTAGACAAGAAGCATAGACAAGAATTTGAAATAACCAATGTGAGCAAGAGAAAGACGGAGAAAAAAAGAATCAAGTTTTTTGACTGTGAAAACAGTAGTGTTCCTGATAGATTAGGAATTTCTGATTTAATTTTTTTAAAGTTTTTTTTTTTTTTTTTGCAAGGCAATGGAGTTAAATGGCTTGCCTAAGGCCACAGAGCTAGGTGTCAGAGATTGGATTTGAACTCAGGTATTCCTGACTCCAGGGCTGGTGCTCTGTCCACTGTGCCATCTAGCTGCCCCCTGATTTGATTTTTATAGACCTATGTGGATCTGCTCACTCTCTTTTGCATTAAAGATAAAAAAGAGATAGTTAAGTGAAAGCAGTAGATGGTTTAGAGACATAAGAGCTGAGGTCTACCAATTAATAATTTAATAACATTTTAACTTCAGTTGACCTTAGTTTTTTTCATAAGTAAAATGTATAAAATAAAGAAAAAATATTATCTTTTTCCGGGATCACTATCCCAATTACATTTCATACTGGTAAGCTGAATGTTCAGAGTGTACCTTATTATGTCTTCCTCATGATTATAGGGACAACTTCTATTGGCTATGGGGTTCAATTTGTCATTGACAAGCCCACACCATACTTAACTTTTCAGTTAATATCAATTAATCAGTCATAGTTAAATTGCTTTCAGTTAAGAGTATTAATCAAGAAGTTATAACAAGAACAATTGGAACAAAAACATCTTTCTAAAAGTCTGGAAAATATTGTGCAATGACTTTATATATAATCTATGGAAAAGTAGGGTACAGCTTTGAGAGTATATTTTTGAAAAGGGAAACTCATAGTTACTCCTTTCTGACAGTCATTTTTTTTATTCTTGTTAGAGAAAATATAGCTCATTTCTGGACCATAAGGGATGGACCATGAACCCTGAGTTTCCTTTGACTTCTTGTACAGAATTTCTCACCAGTTTCTACTATTGCAGGGATACTGCTATCAAATTCAATGCAAACTCCAGAACTTCTAATATTTCAAAATTCATGGAATTATCCTTTAGTCAGAGCTATAGATAAAGAGGAGAGTGAATCACTTCCTCTGATTTTTTTCTTAGCTTAATTTCCTGTTCCTTTTTGGTAGAGGCATACATAAATGGTCTCTATCTTCATTGCAAACCTACAGCTTAACTTTCCTAGCAATCGTTGAAATTTCCTGCTTTAATCTCAGTACACATAAGCACAAAAGTTTACCTAATTTTTTGGTCAATCCCAATACATTTCTCATTTGATTTCATAACAAAACTTAACTACTTCATTATTTCTTTACCCAATAAAGCTGGATTATTCCAGCTTAGTCCATGACTCAGAATTATGTGTTCAAAACAGAATTACATGGGAAATATTCAAATCTAATTTATACATTTTTTTGATTCTACATTTCAATCAAAGAGGAGATTTTAAACTACTAAAGATACATTGATGTGTCTTATTGCATTAATTGGAGGTAAAGTGATGAAATCTTATAACTGTATGAGGTAAAATATGCATTTATACACTTAATGTGTGCTTTTTGAAAATATTTTGATGGAAAATTACTTTACAGGTAAATTTAAATTCATGCAGATAATTACAACTTTGCAAGTATTTTAACCTAAGAATTTTTTAAAAGTATAATTATTATAGTACAAAGTAAAATAAAGTATAACTTTAATCAACATTGTTACAATAAACCATTCAGGTACATAGATCATATATGACACATGCTCTTCTTATACAAATTAGCAGTGAGATGGTTTGAGGAATACAAATTGATGAGAAAACATGGACATGCAGCTAAATGAAAGAAATTCCCCCAGATTTCATTACATCCTCAGTTCAAGGATGCCTCCATTAAGGACCATTGTAGATTCACATGGCCAATTCATATTCTTTTATTATACTCATAAAAAGCAAGTTAGGCTTATCAGGTTCATAAAAAACTATCTGGCAGCTTTGTGAAAAAAGAACAATAACAACAACAACAAACAGTTTTCTTGTAATAGTTTTTTCTTTTTTCCTAGAGCTATCTAACAAAAACTTCTTTTCCAAAATATTGGTTGAAGTTACTACTGTCTTATTTTCACAGTAAGAAGCTTATACTTATGATGCTCTAGACCATAAAGTGATGACCTGTTCTCTTTGACCTCTTTCCCAATGCTAGTCAACAGTTAAGACATGAAAACACAGCATTTTATGTCTGAAAACTTTTATTTCTAAGGTTAGAATAAAATCAGATTTCTCTGTGCAAATGATTTAACATTGACAAATGAAGTCTACCTACTTTAAGTGCAGAGAGAGCTGCATACACCAGTCAAATGGACAACCTATATAGAACAGTATGAGGGAAAAGATTTGCAAAGTCCAATGTATCAGTGCTGTAGTGACACCTCATTGCAAATACTACTTTCAGGAAAATAAGGGGTTAGGTAAATAGGGTTATACAGTGCCATAAAAAAGTTCAGATACTTATAAAAATTCATCAATGGGTACTGTATTTACACTGATTAAATTTCATACAAGTGAAGCTATGTTATGATAGGATAAGAAACATTTGTTTTATCAGAATAATTACATTTTATGTACAATTAAGTTATCAAATAACAATTGGATCATGCATGATAGTCTTCATATTTCTTAGCTCTAGTTTCCTCATTTGTGAAAAGAATAAAATGATACTCACCTTATTACTTCATAACTTTACATTACATTCACATGCAACTTATTCATCTACTTTTCAGTGACATGAAACATATTGTATGTCCAAATGCCTTGTAAAACTTTAATGTTTCACAAATGTAAATCATTATGAATCTTTAATAATGATTCTATTGAAAGGCTTATATAGTTATTTGGAATATTTCTTTTTCTTTTTTCAAAAATATTTTTGATTAAGTCATGTTGTGAAACAAGATGTAAAGAAAAAAAGTGAAAGAAAAATGAAATCTGCATTGCCTCCATTAGTTCTTTCTTTCAATGTAGATAACATTTTCAGGACTCCTTTGAAATTATCCTGGATCAATGTAGTGCTAAAGCATTGTATGATATTATTGCTATTATTGTGCACAATTTTCTCTTGATTCTCCTCATTTCTAGTTCTCCCCTCCCCCAAATTTTCTGTTCATTTCTTATAATTCAGTAGTAATCTGAGCAACTAGGTGGCATGGTGTATAAAGCATGGGCCCTGGAGTCAGGAGTACCTGGGTTCAAATCCAGTCTCAAACACTTAATAATTACCTGGCTGTGTGGCCTTGGGCAAGCCACTTAACCCCATTTGCCTTGCAAAAATTTAAAAAAAAATAGTAATCCATTGCATTCATTCAACCACAAGTTGTATAGTCACTCCCCAGTTGCTCAATACTCTTAGTTTTCAAGTTTCTCCCCGACAAAAGGACTGCTATAATTTTTTGTCCTTTTCCCTTTTTATTATCTCTTTGAGTTATCCACCTAGTAGTAATACTGCTAGTTCAAAGGGAATACACAGTTTGGTGGCCTTTGGTCATAGTTCCAAATTTCCCTTAAGAAAGGCGAAATCAATTCACAAGTCTATCAACAATGCATTCCTGTCCCAATTTTCCCTATATGATTAAATATCTGTGATTTCATTATCTGAAAACTGACTATTATTATTGTCATATCATTTATCAATTGGTAAATGACATTCATTCTCATAAATTTGATTTAGTTTTATGAATATTTGAGAAATGAATCCTTTTTAGAAATGTTTGTTGTAAAAATTGTTTCTAAGATTTCTACTTTCTTTCTAGCTTGGTTGCATTAGTTTCATTTCTGCAAAGCCTTTAATTAAATATCATCAAAGTTAGCAATTTTTAATCTCATAATATTCTTTTTCTCTATTTTGTTGAAAAATTTTCCCTTATTCATAAGTCTGACAGATAAATTATACCCTGTTCTCCTAATTTATTAATGGTATCACCCATTATGTCTAAATCACACAATCATGTTGACCTTATCTTGGTATATGGTATGAGATTTTTGTCACTATTTAGGTTTTTCCATGCTGTTTTCAAGTTTTTCTTCCTGTTTTTGTCAAATAGTGAGCACTTATCACATAAGCAAACATCTTTGATTTATCAAGCAATAAATTACTGCTTATTTGCTATTTTGTCTTGTTTGCTTAATCTATTCCACTAACCAAACAATCCATTTCTTAGGCAATACTAGATAGTTTTTATGATTGTCACTTCATAATATAGTTAAAAATCTGATATGACTCAGTCATCTGCCTTTACATTTTTTAATTATTTCACTTGAAATATTCTTGATTTTTTGTTCTTCCAGATGTATTTTTTAATCATTTTACATAACACTAAAATTATTTTTGATACTCTGATATGTCACTAAACAGGCAAATTGAGTTAATAGAATTAGCAATTTTATTAATGTTAACTGGATCTACCCATGAACAATTCATATGGGTTTTTTGGAAATTATGTTGACATTTCTGAGTTTTTCTTGATAAGCAGACTCCCGAATTTTATATGGTTTAAAATTATTTTAAACAAAATTTCCCTGTCGCTTCCTACTGGATATTGTTATTAATATAAAGAAATACTAGGCCAAGATGCAGAGAGAAGACAGGCACTGTGCTAAAGTCTTCTGATCTTCTCTCATATATAATATGAAACAAACCTCTTAACTGAAATCTGACTGACAAAACCCAGAAAGAGAAGCTAGAAGAACATCTACTTCAAGGTTTGTGTTCCAGGATCGTAGGTGAACTGAGAATAGAAAGCTGATTCTGCCAGGAGCACAGGATGGGTTGAGAGCCTGAGAGCAGGACTAGCCTGATAAATTGCAGAGGCATGAGTCAACTGGAGAGCAGAGGCATTGGCTGTGGCACTGACAGTGTGGAGCTTACTGACAGGGCTGGGGGTGAGTTGCAGTGCAGGACAGTTGCAGACGTCCATCCCTGGGCTCCTCTGGTCTGGCGGAACTCAGACTTCATACCTCCATTTTAGCTGAAACCTCTTTCCAGAACAAACACAAATACAGCCCGCCTCCAACACCAGGTTCAGGTGTGAGCAGCAGAGCTCCCTTAGCTCTGAGTAGTGAGAGTTATTACCTTTCCCTAGGGCATAGTCCACCATTGTTCAAAAATAAAAATATTCAGCAGCTTCAACCACCCCCTGGAGGCCAAGGGAGAGGGCTTCAAATCAAGGTCACAGTCACTCCAGAGAAAACAATCAGCACTAGCTACTGGCCAGCCCATTTGTTGTTACTAAACCCAGTGAGTAAAGCTTTTAGGGATATCAACACCAAACCTCTGTGAACCAGCCCCTCTCCCAACACAAGGTCTTTAGGAAAATAAAGAAAGGCTACTATAAAGGAGAGTCCATAGAAAAATTCCTAGAAGGAAAAGACCCTAACTTAGAAAGACCTAGAACCTCTGAGGAGAATATGATTTGGTCTCCAGCACAGAAAGACTTCCTTGAAGAAATCAGGAAGAAGTTTAAAAATCAATTGGAAAATTGGGGAGAGAAAATTTACACCTTGCAACGAGAAAACAAATCCTTGGAAAATAAAAATGGAAAAAGCAAAAAGAAAATAATTCTCTCAAAACCTCAATTGCTCAAATGGAAAACTCTTTCAAAAATAGGATTGACCAATTGGAAAAGGAGTTGCAAAAGGCAAATAAAGAAAACTATTCTCTTAAAAAGGAATGGAGTCTGTGGAAGCTAATGACTTCATGAGACAGCAAGAGTATGTTAAACAAAACCAAAAACTTGAAAAAAAAATAGAAGAAAATGTAAATTACCTCATCAGCAAAGCCACTACCCTCAAGAATAGATAGAGAAGGGACAACCTGAAAATTATTGGGGTTCCTGAAAACATTGAAGAGAAAAAACGACCTGGACTTAAAATGACAGGATTTACTGATGGGAAAACTGTCCTGATATTTTTACTCTGCAACCAGAGGACAAATAGTTATTAAAAAAAAATACATCGATCCTCTCCAGAAAGAGATTCTAAAATGAAAACACCAAGGAATTTTATGACCAAGTTCCAGAACTATCAAATAAAAGAAAATCCTGTAAGCAGCCAGAAAGAAATAATTTCGATACCAAGGAGCCACAGTAAGTATTATGCTGGAGTTGGATGCATCAACATTAAGGGATCAAAGGGCCAGGAATGAGCTTTTTTTTTTTTTTTTTAGATCTTGCAAGGCAATGGGGTTAAGTGGCTTGCCCAAGGCAACACTGCTAGGTAATTATGAAGTGTCTGAGGCTGGATTTGAACTCAGATACTCCTGACTCCAAGGCCAGTGCTCCATCCACTGTGCCACCTAGCCGCCCCTAGAATTAGCTATTCTGAATATCAAGAGAGCTTGGAATGCAGCCAAGAATACACTATTCAGTGAAGCAGAGCCTTCCCTTCCAAGGGAAAAGATGTATGTATAATGAAATGGGAGACTTTCAATATTTCCTGAGGAAAAGACCAGAGCTAAATAGAAAAATTGAACATCAAACAGGAAGTTCAAGAGACATATGAAAAGGTTAGAAAAAGGTAAAGAAAAAAACTGCTATCTAATAAGATAAAACTAGCTATATCCCTACCTGGGAGAAATATTCTCATAGTTCTTGAGAATTGTCAGTCTACAAGAGAGAATATACTTAAGCCAGCAGTGATGGATACTTATGACTTTTTTGGTGAGACTGCTAGACAATAAGATAAAACTGGCTATACCCCTACCTGGGAGAAAGACTCTAATAACTCTCAAGAATTGTAACTCTATTAAAGAGAATATATTTAACCAGAAGTGATGGATACTCATGACTTTTCTGTGACTCAGATAGAATGTTTTGAAAACAACACCTCCTTAAAAAGGGGGACAGTAAGGAGAGAGGAGGATGGAGGAGATTGTGTGGGGTAAATCTCTTTACATTAAGAGATACAAAAGACCTATTGTAGTAGACAAGAAGAAGGGAGGAAGCACCTGAATCTTCCTCTGATCAGACTTAGCTTAAAGTCAATTTACACACATTCAGTTAAGTTAGGAAAATTATCTTACCTTTCAAGTATTAAAAAGGGAAAAGGTGGGGTGCGTACAAAGGAAGTAAAAGGGGAACTAACAGAAGGAAGGGAAGGAAGAAGGGGAAAAGGGAAAGGGGAAAGACAGGGGAGGGGTGTAGATATAGGAGAGCAAACACACTGAACGTGGCAGTATTCAGAAACAAACTACTGGGGAATATGGATAAAGGGGAAAAAGAGGAATAATACAAACAGAGGGAAGCTAGCATAGAGGGCAATAAAGAGTTAGTAATTATAACTTTCTACATGAATGGGATGAATTCTCCCTTAAAATGTAAACAGATAGCAGAGTGGAAGTATTTGCATGAATTGATGCTGAGCGAGATGAGCAGAACCAGAAAAACATTGTACACTCTTAACAGCAACATGAGAGTAATGATCCACCTTGATGGACTTGTTCATTTCATCAGTGCAACACTCAGGGACAATTTTGCGCTATATGCAATAGAAAATACATCTGTATTCAGAGAAAGAATTGAGAAGTTTTAAGAAAGACCAAAGACATTACCTTTAACTTAGGGGGGAACCTGTTATGTTATTATCTAATTTTACTATCTCTTACACTTTATTTTTCTTACTTAAGAATATAATTTCTCTCTCATCACATTCAACTTAGATCAATGTATCCCATGAAAACAATGTAAAGATTAACAGACTGCCTTCTGCGGGTGGTGCAGGGAGGGAGAAAAGCAAGACTGGGGAAAAATTGTAAAACTCAAAATAAATAACATCTTTTTAAAAATATAAAGACATTCTGATAATCTAGGTAGATTTATTTATTTTTTGAAAATCTGCTAAATCTTTAATTATTTCAAGAATTTTTTAGTGTACTCTGTAAGTACACTATCATTTCATTTGTAAATAATGTTTGTTTTCTTTTCTCATTTCTCATTGTAATTTCTTCAGTTGTTTTCTTTTTTTTTTCTATAGTTCACATTTGAGTACCATATTGAGAAATAGAGGTGATAATAGCAAAGTTGTTTATTCCTGATCTTATTGGGAAGGCTTCTAGATCATGCCCATTACAGAAATGCTTTTAGATAGATAAAATTCATCATTCTAAGTAAAGGATAACTTATGCCTATGCTCTCCAGTATTTGAATGAGAATGGGTGCTGTATTTTATCAAAACCTTTTTCTATATCTATTGAGATAATTATGAGCTTTCTTTTGTTTTGTTGTTGTTAAGTTCAATTATGGTCTTTTTTAGGTTTTTGCAAGGCAATGGGGTTAAGTGGCTTGCTCAGGGCCACACCTCTAGTAATTATTAAGTGTTTGAGGCTGGATTTGAACTCAGGTACTCCTGACTCCAGGGCCAGTGCTCTATCCACTGAGCAACCTAGCCACCCCTGTTAAGTTCAATTATGATGAAGGTTTTCCTAATATTGAAGCAGTCCTTCATTCCTGCTATAAATATTATCTTGTCTTAGTGAATGTCCTTGGTGATATATTGCTGTAATATCCTTGCTGTTTTTTTTAATTTGCATCAATATTCATTAGAAAAATTCATCTATGGGTTTCTTTTTCTGTTCTTTCTCTTCTTGATTTATATATCAGCATCATGTTAATGTCAAAAGAGGATTTGGTGGGACTTCTCCTATTTTCCCAAATAAGTTAGCTAGTATCTGTGTTAATTATCTTTGGTAGAATTAACTTATGAATTACCCCATCCTTGAAGATTTTTTTCTTAGACTTTCAGTGATGCATTGTTCATTTTTTAAAATAGATTTGTTTAAGTAGTCTGTTTTCTCTTCTGTTTGTCTGGACTATTTATATTTTTGTAAGTATTCATTCACTTCATTTAGATTTTCAGATTTATTGACATACAGTTTGGTAAAATAACTTCACAATATTAATTTTATTCCATTTCCATTGGTGGTGAATTCACCCTTTTCATTTTTGATGTTGATAATTAAATTATATTAATTTATAATTTATATATTATATTTACATACTATTATTCATATATTCATTTATTCATATATTAATTTATATTTATAATTATAATATAATTAATTTATTTATATATTGATTTATAATTTATAATATTAAATTATATTAGATTAAATAAAATTTCTTTTTTAATTGACTTAAACAATGAGCTATTTATTTTTATCACTTTTTTCACAAATAGCTTCATTTATTAGTTCAAAGATTTTCTTCCTTTCAATTTTATGTATATTTTTGATTTTCAAAATTTCCAATTTAGTAAATAATTGCAGATGCTAATTTATTCTTTTTCTAATTTTTTTTAAAACTTGAATGCCAAATTTATTGTTCTACTCTTTATTTAACTGATATAAATGTTAGAGATATAAATTTTACTAAATACTTCTTTGTCTGCATTCCATTAATTTTGATATCTTGTTTCTTTGTTGCCCTTCTTTGAGGAAATTAACAATTTTTCTATGATTTGGTGTTGACTCATTATTTAGGATTAGATTATTTAGTTTCTAATTAAATTTTAATCTTTCTTTCAAGGGTCCTTTATTAATGATAATTTTATTGTATCAGGATCTGAAAAGAATGCATTCAATATTAAGCCTTTCTGCTATTGATCACATGGTTATTATACTCAAATACTTAGTAAATTTTTTTGTTTAATTGCCATGTACCACTAAGAAAAAAGACATTTTCCTCTTTATCCCCATTCAATATTCTCTCAAGTTCTATCATATCTAAATTTTATAAAATTATATTTTGCTGCTTATCTTTTTTATTATGTATTTTGTAGTTAGAGTTATCTAGTTCTAAGAGGGAAAATTTAGATATCCTACCAGTATAGTTTTACCATTTCCTCCTCTCTTGCTGAGACATGATCTGAGTTGAACTATACTCATCTTTTATTTAAATATGACAGGTCTTTTGTGCTGTCCTTATCTTGGGATGGAATGTTGTTTCAAGATAACTTTTATGGGTTCTGAAGTTCCAGAATTCGTTTTGAGGGGTGATTAAAATTGTTTTAAGGCAGATTTGGGAGAGTTCAGGAAACTTCCTATCTTTTCTCTAACCATCTTGGTTCTACTTTGAGATTTATACCTATATACTTATAGACCTGTTCAACTATACTTATTGAGATTGATACCTCATTTTTTTCTGGATTTTTCTGGTTCTAGATTAATTTTTTCCCAAACTTTCCTTGTCTGGGAAAGAAATGGCTTTTCAGATGTGAGAAGAGACCAAGAATAATGATCTATCTACTACACTTATAATAAAAATATATTTCTTATGTACATTTAACATGATATCTCAGATTCTTCCTAATTAGAGAAATTTTCTACCAGGTAAACACTCATCTTAAATTCTAAGATAGTGTCCCCAGTCAAAAGGAATTCTAGGGCGAACAAAGTCAAGATGATGACATGAAGCTAGGAATTTCCCAGAGTTTTTCCTAAAACAACTTTTAAATAACTCTATAGTGAGCTACCCTAATGCAGAAAACAAAACACTAGAACCTGAAATGCTAAAGGCAAGAGGTAAGCCAGGGACCAAACCACTAGCCACAGCACAAAAAACTTAGGAATGTGCCTCCTTTTCTCCAGAAGCAAATGACTAAAACAAAACAAAATAATACAAAAAAGCAAAAAAAAAAAAAAAAAAAACCTGACAGTGCCAACAATAAAATAAAACTCCACTATTCTGATAGGGACAAAAAAAAAAATCCCATTTTAGAAGAGAAAAGCAGTGACAAACTGCCTACAAAGGAATTTTTTATTTGTTTTTAAATCTAAAAAGAGCACTTAAAAAAGTTTAAAAAGGATTTTAAAAGCTGAAGAAAGATTGCTAGGTGGTGCAGTGGATAGAGCACTGGTCCTAGATTCAGATAGACCTGAGTTCAAATCCAGCCTCAGACATTTAATATTTGTGAGTTTTGTGATCTTGAGCAAGTCACTTGACCCCACAACTTTGCAAAACTTAAAAAAAAACAAAGATAAGAAGAAGAGAAATGGAGGAAAAGAAATGAGAGTCATGCAAGAAAATTATTTAAAAAATGACAAAAGAATATCTTTAAAGAAAAATTGGCCAAGTGGGAAAAAATCAACTCATTTAAAAGTAAAATTCACCATCAAGAAAAGAAAACAAAAAGCTATCTGAAGAAATCAAAACCCTAAAAATTAGACTCGAATAAATGGAAACTAATACCTCTGTGAGACTCCAAGTTTCCATCAAATAAACCCCCAAATTTTAAAAAATAAATATATAGCACCTCTTAGGAAAAGGACAATTTATGAATTATTGATCTGCCTGAAATCCACAATCAAAAAATGATCTTGGGTAATATGCTGGAAATTATCATGGAAAACTGCCCTGATGTCCAAGAACAAGAAACCAATATAATCCTTGAAAGAATTCATTGATCACCCCCCAGGAAGATATTCCAAAGTTAAAAACTTGAAGGAATATTGGAGTTAAATTGCAAAATTTTCAGGTAAAAAAGATTGCAAACAGAAAGAAGTTTAGATACAAGGGAGCCACAATCAACATCACATGAGACTTATAAGCTTTAAAATTAAAGGATCATAGTACTGTGAATATGATATATGATATTTTGGAGAGCAATGGAGCTTTAATTACATAAAAAATCAAATACCAAGCTAAATTGAGCATATTCTTTTAGGGGAAAAGATAGATTTTCAACTTACCTGATAAAAAGGCCAGGGCTGAACAGTAAATCTGATCTTCAAACACAAGACTAAGATATAAAAGGATAACTGTAAAGGAAAAAAGTTAATAAGACCAAGGGAAAAATGTTAACCAAAAAAATATGAAAAGACAAAAACTGTAACTCTCAAACATTATATTTCACTTAGGAAATCTGAAAGGAATATAATTTGGCAGAGGGTGTGGGTATAAATTGATCATAATATAAAGATATACTATAGATGAGGAAGGCAATATTTCTACTGGAACAGCTGAAGGGAATATATCTGAAAAGAGGGTGTAGATACAAATTGAGCATGATGTTGCTAAGACTTATGGCTCTTGAGAATATGACTTCTATCTGGATAGTTGAAAGGAGTATTATTTGACAAAAGTTGTGGGTACAAGGCAGGTCTAAAACAAGACATGGAAAAAGGATTATATTGGGAGAAGTCAGAGGCATTAGAGGATAATTAATACCACATCAAGAGGCATAATCCACCTATTACAGAGGAGGGAGAGAACATTGAGAGGGAATGATTTCCAATTGTGTTTTACCATACCCTACAGAAAATGTTGAGGGATATAGGGAAGGTACAGTAAAAGGCAGGTAGTAATCAGAAATAAAACACTGGAGAACAGGGATAAAGGGAAAGGAGAAAGAAAGTACAACTCATGAGAAGATAGACTGGAGGAAATAAAAAAATGTTTTGCACAAATAAAACCAGAATTAAAAGGAATGCAGAAAGTTTGAAAATAATTTTCATAATTAAGGCTTATGATAAAGGATTCATTTCTAAAAGTACAGAGAGAAGTGAGTCAAATTTATAAGAATTTTTGAATTTATGGAATTATTTCCTCATTTGATAAATGGTAAAAGTATATGAATGGACAATTTTCAGAGGAAGAAATTAAATTTATATATATATATATATGTAAAATATAAAAAATGCTACAAATCATTTTGAGAAATGGAAAGTTAAAAATCTCTGAGATAATTAAAAGAAAAACAAAAAAAAGCTTTGAGATGCCTCCTCACATGTCCGATTGACTAAAATGACAATAAAGGAAAATGATAAATATCGGAGGAGATATGAGTAAACTGAGACACTAAAGCATGCTTGTGGAGTTGTGAACTGATACAGTAATTTCTGGAGAGCAATTTGGATCTATACCCAAAGTACAGTAAAACTCAGTATATCCTTTGATACAACAATAACACTACTAGATCTATGTTCCAAGAGATCATAAAAGGGACAGAGTCCACATGTATGTATATATATATATCTATATATCTATATATATATATATATATATATATATATATATATATATATATATATATAAATTATAGCTGCTCCTTTTGTAGTAATAAAGAATGTAAAATTAGGTGCCATCAAATGGGGAATGGCTAAACAAATTATGCTGTATAAATGCTACAATGTTCTAATGTTCTGTAAGAAATCATGAGTGACTCAACTTCCAGAAAAACGTGGAATACTTACGTGAATTGCTGCTGAGTTAGATTAGTGGAACCAGGAGAACATTGCACACATTAACAGTAACATTGTGATATGAATAATTATGATGGACACAGCTCTTTTCAGTAGTTCAGTGGTCAAAAACAAGCCTGAGAGACTTGTCAAGGAAATGTCCATCCATATCCAGATGAAAATAAAACAAAACAAAACAGAACCAAAACTATTGAGTCTTAATGAAGAGCAAAGCATACACTGTTCACTTTTTAAAACTTCTTTTATGTTGTTTCCTTATGTCTCATGTTATTTTTCCCCTTTAGGTCTAATTAACCTTTCATAACATGCTTGCTATGGAAATATGTTAAACATGATTATTCATGAACAACTTAAATCAAATTCTTCACTCTTATGGGGAGATGGAGATAGAGAAGGCCTGTAGCAAAATGTGGACCTCAAAAGCTCACAAAAGGATGAAGGTTGAAATTTATTTCTGCTTACCATGGGATAAAATAAAATAAAGATAGAAATTAAAGTTTTCTTATGAGTTGAACACAAGGGGGAAAAAGGACAAGACAGCAAATCTAAGTAATAACACTTGATAGAGACACTGTCTCATCCCAAATGAGGACTAATTCCATTAGAATGATGATGACATTTCACATTATAAAATACTTTCCATGTGTTCATCTCAACACATAGACTATGGTAATAGGTACAACCTCTTTCCACCAATGAAGGTGGAGAGTATATCTCAGATTTATAGAAAAATCTTACTGACAAGTTTTTTACTTAATGTTATTTTATTTAATGTCTTACAGCATATTTTCTCTGAGTAGAAAAAAATACAACAGTGGAATCTCATGATGTTTGATTTTTGAGTAGATATAAATCCATGGAAGTCTGTGAACCTGGATTTTTAAAAATAAATTAATTTCAAAAAGTCAAGATAGGTAAATAAGTTTATATATTAGTTTCTCTTAAAGTGATATGAGGATTTTTCTGTAATGCATATAAAATGTAAATAAATGCTGTTATATTACAGTAAAAACCAAAATTACTACTTTTTGGACATATTAAAGGGACCTATAGGGCAGCTAAGTGATGTAGTGATCAGAGGTCTAGACCTGAAGACAAGATGTCTCATTTTCCTGAATTCAAATTTTCCCTCAGACATTTACTAGTTGAATGACCCTGAGAAAGTCACTTAACCTTGTTTGCCTCAATTTAATTATAAAATTATGAAATGAGCTGGAGAAGGAAATTGCAACACAGTCCAATATCTTTGCTATGAAAACTTTATATTGGGGTCACATAATGCCATGACTGAAAAACTCCTGAATAGCAAAAAGAGAAGTTTTAATGTTTTCAAATAATTTGATTTCTTTACCACCCATATTCCTATTTGGTACAAATCAATTATAGCTCATTCCCATAATTTCATAATCTTTTAATCATGTGGTTTCTGGGATTATTGGCATTCTCAATTCTTATTCTATTTTAATAATTATATCTATATTATATCTATAGTTGAGTAGCTATATTTATGTATGGTTATAATACACATTTTTCATTTATTCTGGTCACCGGGAAACTCTTTCTTCTATGCCCTTATTGGGCAGATAGGCTAACTGCTATGTCTTTAATTTCTAGTTAGCCATCTATAATTTCTTTTTTTAACTGTATTCTTGAAAGTCAGATCACATTCTCCAGCAATCTTCTTCCTACACTGATGTTCCCCTGCCATTTATTATTTGATTTTATTTCCATTAATATATAAACCACTTGAAGAAAGAGATTTTTATGTTTTATCTTTCTTATCCTCTGTGCTTACAACTGTAACTGGCATCTTGCAAATGCTAAATCTGGGTTGATTGATTCTCTAAATCCTACTTTCAATCAGTACCACTTTTGAACACTTTTGCTTTGTCACTCACTTCTTCAATTAGTTGTTCAAGTGTTCATATTTTCTAATCTCCAAATTCAATGGCCCTTTTAAAGCTGTCCTATTCTTTGACCTTTCTATAGTACTTGCCACTATTCATCACTTTACATTGCATTAGTTTTCTTGTCTAACATTATTTCTTTCACTCTTATTGAATGTACAGTACAATCAATTCCACATCTTCAAACTGACAAAGTGATTCCTAGCCATTCCCTCTCCATCTTGTACTATTGGATTTGATTTTTAAAAATGAAGATTAATGTCTTACATTTAACCCTTTTAAATTCCATCTTATTAGAATAAAGTGCTCTTACCCATCAAGATCTTTTTGAATCCTGAAATTGTCATATGAGGTACATGTTTTCTTTTAATTAACTTTGTGTCATCTAAAAATTTTATGAAAAAAGGTTAAAGGTATAGAGACTGGTAGTTAGGATAATGAAAAGTTAATGATTTGGAGTCAGAAAAATTTAGTTCAAATCCTTCTTCAGGCTACTAATTCTATGACATTGGGTAAATTACAACCTCTCTATGACTTTATATTTCTTTAAATATAAAATAATATTTCTTTTAGCTCTAAATCTAGAACACTATTCTAACAGATTCAATAGACACTCTTAGCCAAGGCTACAGTTAAAGATGTCCTTTGCTGAATACTGATCACTGTGGTTTTACCAAAGTGCTATTGATTTGGAGTTTTCTGTTTTCTTTATAGAGGAATTCAGCTTCATTTTCACACTTCCAATCTCAGACTCCTCAGGAAAATTGCTGCAAATAGAGTTGCCAAATATGGAAATGGTTATAGTTTCAAAATCGAGAATTTTTCTTAGCAAAGAGGAGAAAGGAGGGAAAATAATCAATTCATAAAAGAAAATAGTTTTGAAATGACTATAACTGAATTCATTAGCATCACCACTAGTATTATTCAGTCATTTTTAGACAAAGTACAACCCTTCTGGTAGATGTTACTTATGAACTGCACTCACAGAGTTCCCAAGACTTTTCAATGCATAAGGTTCAGTGTCAAAAACAAAACAAAACAAGACAATATGCAGCCCATATCAAAAGAAGCCACACAGGTGAGTTACATAGAGTCAGAAGCCCTAGTACTATACTGGTTAGTTGAGTCCTTGTTTCTCAATAAATATAGATGACCTTGGCTGCCATTATGCTATGGTAGATAAAGATTTTCTTCCCCAACCCAGATGAAATCACATTTTGCTTCTCTGAACAAAAAAAGTCAAGAGATCTGACAAGCAGAAGCCATGTCCGCTTCTATCTATGTAATAAGTTTCTCTGAATCAGCAAACAGTTTTATGGGAGAATAGGGGAAAATGGGGAGGAAGCAGTTAAGAGCACAATTCATTCCAGCAATGAAAGACATACATAGTCAGAATCAAGTGAAAGACCTGGAGTTTGAGGGGTAAAGGTTATTACATTATGATTCTGTGAACACTAGTGATATCTTTATTTACCTTGTACTTTTTCAAGCCAAATATTCCATATTAATGAAACTCTCAATGTTATAATACTTTTGATTAGATTGAGATAACATCTTTCTTTTTAATTTCTATCCATTATTTCTCATACCACCTCTTATATCAAATAGATAAATCACTCATTGACCTGACAAACCTAAAAATATTTGACAACTGCAACTAATGATAGGAAAAATATTACTTTCTTTCATCTCCAAGCTAAACATGCCAACATCATTCAAGCTATGTGAGTCATGTGTCTTGGATCCTCTCACAAAGTTAGCTACCTCTGTATGTATCATAGATTTTCAATGTTTTGTCTAAAATATATTTTACAGAATTTGACTAAAATATTAAAGAGTTAAAGGAAAGAGAAATAAATGGGGAAAAATAAAATTCAAATGTGAGTTAAAGATATTGTTAACTAATATTATATTTTCTTAAAAAGAAGAATAATTAAATTAAGTGATCTAAATGCCCTATTATCCTCAGGCAAAACTATTTCTCTCAGAATAGCATTTTATTAAATATCTAAATGCCTAATTTAAATAGTGAATGACTTTTCTTTTCAGTTTATATCATGACATAAAAGTAGAGTGAGAAGACAGAATCAAAGGTACCTTTACAAAAATATATAATACTTGGGGGGGGGGGAAGCAAAATAAATGTTACTTTTCCTTTTTTAAATAAGTTTATGCCTTGAAACACTGTAGGAAGAAATTAGATATATGCTTATGATATTGTTTATAACTTTTTATTAACTAAATAATATCATTGAAGGGTTGATAAATGGAAACATGTTCTTTAGAGATATTTCTTGAGCAGTGATTTTAATATTTTGGAGCTCTTGCTTTTTTCGTATTTTTCTGATGATGTCTCCCAGTTTACAATGAACAAATCTATGAGTTGTAATTCTTTTTCACATTCTTACAAATTAGGCTATCATGCAGTTGTCAAAAGTCATTAATTAGTGGTGCTTTTAATCTTTACATTTTAAACATTATATCTCAAATACAGTCAAAAATTTAATTTTTCAAAAGTTAGAGAATTCAATGATTTCAAACTACTTAGTAAAAATCTATGTGTATCTTGTCTGTTCTCCAAAAAGGATGCCTGGATACCAAACTTCTGGTATTAAGCCTTTCTAAATTGAGATAGTTTGGGCAGAACACAAACAATATTCAGTTTAGTTTCAGTATCTTATGAAAAGAATATGAAGTTTTATGGAAATCTGACAGAACATTTTTTTAAAATTATTAATTTTTCCAACAGCATGTAACAGTAGAGTTTAAAAGTTATGTTTTGCAAGGTTTTGAGTTTCAAATTTTTTCCTCACTCCCTTACCTCTCCTCCCCATAGACTGTCCATGGCCTGTGCTAAACATAGACCCATGGTGTAAAAGAAGAATCAAATCAAAATGAGAAATAGAATTAGAGAGAAAAAAACATAATAGAATAACCTTTAAAAAATTGAAGTAAGTAAAATTTGGTCTACATTCAAATCTCACAGTTCCTACTCTGGATGTGGATGGCATTTTCCATCACAAGTAATTAAAAATTGTCCTTGATTATTGTACTGTTGAATTGAACAAGTTCATATTTGACCACCATTCTTTGTTAGTGTGTACAATAGTTTTCTGGTTCTGGTCACTTCACTGAGCACTAGTTCACACATGTCTTTCTCGGCTTTTCTTTAGTTTCGTCCCTCATGATTTCATTTAGAACAAGAGAGTTCTGTCAAATTCATATATCATAATTAGTTTAGACATTCCCCAGTTGATAGATATTCCCTCAATTTCTAATTCTTTGCCACTACAAAAATAACTGTTATAAATATTTTTGCATATTTGAGCCTTTTACACTTTATTTTGTAATCTCTTTGGGGATATAGACCTAGTACTGATATTTCTTGATCAAAGGGAATGCATAGCTTCATTGCTCATTGAGTTTATTCTAAGTTGTCTCCAGAAATGTTGGATCAATTCACAATGATTTAGTATACTTGTTTTCCTACACCTTCCACATTGATTATTTTTCTCTTTAGTCTTATTGACCAATGTAATAGGTATGGGGTGATGACTCAGAGTGTTTTTTTTTAAATTTATCTTTCTCTAATCAATAATGACATAGAGAACTTTTCATATCATTATTAATACTTCTAATTTCTTCACCTGAAAATTGTCTTTTAATATTATTTGGCTATTTATAATTTGGGAAATGATTGCATTCTTATAAATTTGATTCAATTCTCTAAATATTTTTGAAATGAGTCCTTTTCTAGAAACATTAAGTTGTAAAAAATTGTCTTCCAACTTATTGACTTCCTTCCAAACTTGGTTGCAATATTTTTATTTGTGCAAAACTTTTTGAATTTAATGGAATCAAAATTATTCACTTTGCATTTCATATTGTTTTCTATCTCTTGTTTGGTCACAAATTGCTCCCCTTTCCATAGATCTTTCTTTGTCCTCCTAATTGACTTTATGTTATCACCATTTATCTTAATCCCGGACCCACTTTGATGTTATCTTGGTATAGGGTATGAAATGTTATTCTATGCCTACTTTCTGCTATACTGTAATCTTGTTTTCTCAGTAGATTTTATCCAAGAGTGAGTGCTAATCCCAGAAACTAGAATCTTTGGCTTTATCAAATAACAGATTACTATAGTCATTTTTAATGACTTACCTATTCCACTGATTCACCACACTATATCTTACCAAACAATTTTAATGACATGTTTCATAATATAATTTAAGATCTGCTATGGGTAGAGCACAATCCTTTGCATTTTCTCATTAATATTCTTGATATTCTTGACTTTTTGTTCCCCCATATTAATTTAATTACTACTTTTTTCTGATTCAATAAAGTAATTTTTGGAAGTTTGATTAATATGGCATTGAATAACTAATTTAACTTTGGTAGAATTCTTATTTTTATTATATTATCTCAGTCTACCCCTGAGCAATTACATTTGTCCAGTTACTCAGATCTGATTTTATTTGTGTGTAAAGTGTTTTATAGTTGTTTTAATATATATTCTAAGTTTGCCATGGCAGGTAGACTTCCAAGTATTTTATGTTGTTATAGCTATTTTAAATGGAATTTCTCTTTCTATCTCTTGTTGCTCTGTTTTATTAGTAATACATATATATATGCATATATATATATAGAGAGAGAGATTGATAATTAATGTGAATTTATTTTATATCCTGCAACTTTGTCAAAGTTGTTAATTATTTCAAATAATTTTAGATGATTTTCAAGTGTTCTCTAAGTATGCCATCATATCATCTGCAAACTGGTTCTTCATTATCTATTCTAATTCCTTCAATTTATTTTTCTTTTCTTATTACCAAAATGAACTTTTTAAATACAATATTAAATATATGTGGGGATAATGGGCATCCTTGTTTCAAAACTGATCTTATTAGGAATGTTTCAAGCTTTTCCCCACTATATACAATGCTTGTTGAAGGTGTTAGATAGATACTGCTTACTGTTTTAAAGAACATTCCATTTATTCCTATGTTCTCCAATGTTTTTATTAGAAATGGGTCCTGTATTTTGTCAAAAGATTTGAAAAAAGATTGAAAAAAATTGTATGATTTCTTTTCTGTCTGTTATTGATATGGTCGATTATGTTTTCTCAATATTGAAACAACTCTACATTCTTGGGATAAATCCTTTTTGCGTATAGTGTATTATCCTAATGATAACTTGTTTTAATCATTTTGCTAATATTTTATTTAAAATTTTTGCCTCCATATTCATTAGTAAAATTTATCTATTTTGTTTTTCTATTATCATTCTTCCCAGTTTTGGTATCAGCATCATACTGATGTCATAGAATGAATTTGATAGAAGTCTATCTTCAACTGTTTTTCAAATAGCTTATGTGGAATTGTCACGATTTTTTCCTTTAATGTTTGGTCAAATTCACTTGTGCATCTCTCTAACTCTGAAGATTATTTTCTTAGGGAGTTCATTGTTGGTTTATTCAATTTATTTTCACAAATGGAATTATTTATAATTTTAGTTTCCTCTTCTTTTAATGGAAGTTTTTATTTTTGTAAACATTCTTCCATTTCACTTAGATTGTCAAATTTGTTTCCACCAGGACTTTTACTCCTTTTGTAATACATTTCAGGAAACCAGGCTTATTTACATACTTTAAAAAATTACTACAATCAAATTATAATGTTTTATTTTCACTCATAGGTAGTTTTTAATTTATATATTAACAAAATAAAAGTTATATATATTTTCTTTTTTTCAAACATTTATGGGAATTGTAGTGAAGATATAGAACTGTATCATTAAGAACTTTTACTGAAACATGATCATGATTTAATAAAGCCTTATTGTTTATTTATTGATTGATTTCAGGAGGTAAAAGCTTCAAATATTAGAATGAGCTATAAGGGGAGGGAGCTCTCAATTAAATATAAATTTCAACTTACTTTCTATTATAATTCTTTTTTTTCTTTTTCAAGACAATGGAGTAAATTGACTTCTCATGGGTCATACAGTCAAGTAATTATTAAGTGTCTGAGACTGGACTTTAACTCAGGTCTTCCTGACTTCAGGGCTGGTGCTCTATTCAATGTGCCACCATCTTCCCCTATTATAATTCTTTTTCAGAAAGATGACCAATTCACTACATCAGGATCTCTCAGTTTCATTGCCATCCTTCATTAAAAAACATTTTGGTGATATTAAATATTTTATATTTAAAATTATTTTAATATGAATATTATCAGTGCATTGTTATTTTTTATTTCTTGTTGTGTCTATTGTATTGCATGTATACATGATATCTTATTATGTCTATATAATATTAGCATACAAATTCATGATATTTATTTTATGACAATTCCTTCATTTCTTTCTTTCATTTTCAGTGGTGATAGTTTATATAATCTTTTTCTTTTTGCCCATTACTTTTATCTTCATCAGCCTGAGAGCAATGGTCTTCTTTTTTATTATTCTATCTGGTTAAGAACTGTGGTTTACCTAATTTTTAAAAATCTTTCTTGCCACCTAGCATAATGATTTTTACAAGGGAGTTTACTTAGATTTTTCTTTCATTTATCTATTTTCTTTTTATTGTTGAAATGTGAACTGTGACACTGTAAAATCTATGACACATAATCATAGTTAAATTCCTCAATGAAAAAAGGAGAAACTGAATAAGAAGGCTTTCTATGAAAGTTCAGAAGTTACAATCAAGGTTAAGAGAAGTATATAAAACCACCATTACCTGTCGCTTTTGGTACACTTGTTAGTTTCTACTTTCAGAGAATGAAATTCTGGTTGTATATTGCATTCTCATTATTTGCTGAAAAACTGATTTAATATGTAAATTAGAAAGAATATGAAACTGAATTGTAGCTATAGTTTGTTGTCCTGACATGATAATTTGTAGAATTTTAAAATGGAAATCATTTAATTTAATTGTTTAAAGCCATTGATTAAGCTAACAATTGCATTTATTATATACTTTTTTTACATATAATGTAAAATAATATATCCTTTGCCAAACAATAGTTAAATTTTGGAGGTCAAACCAATGTTTTCTAATAAATGTTAAAAACTTTCTGTTTAGGGGCAGCTAGGTGGCGTAGTGGGTAAAGCATTGGCCTTGGAGTCAGGAGTAATTGGGTTCAAATCCAGTCTCAGACATTTAATAATTACCTAGCTGTATGGCCTTGGACAAGCAATTTAACTCCATTTGCCTTGGAAAAAGAACCTAAAAAACCTTCTGTATGATCAGAGTAGAAGCTATAATATTTTCTTTTATGATAAAAATGAAATGGAAAGAGAAAAATATTCTAGCATCCATATAAGGTGAAAACCACAAAATAACAAGGAAAGAGGGACTACAGGAACAATGATTATAGGATTATCATAGGATAACCATAGCATCATAGTATTATAGACTTTGAACTCTAAAGGGCATTAGTTCAAACTAATTATTTTATAGATTAAGTTAATGACAATCAGAAGATTCAAGAAACTTGGCTGATATTATACTGGAAATGACATTAGCATTTGATCCTATAATTCCCAAACCAATATACTTTCCAATATCCCAAAGCATGCTCCTAATCTTAGAGCATCAGATTATATAATACTCTTCCCAATGAACATTTCTGGGCAAATACCACATTTCAACCTCTCTCTCCTTCTCCCAGTACAAATCCTAATATTTTCTGCTTCTTGTGGTTTATAGAGTTTGGTAGCATAGAAATATAAACCTAACATTTATTCCCCTAGACCAAGGCAGAGAATATATCCTGCCTAATCTGTAGAACATGAAAAAAAAAAAAGAGTGAAATCTATCTACAATGCCCCTAGAAAAGTCGTTTGGAACTTCCTTGCTTAACATTCACCTTTTACTTTCTAGCCTGACATTCATATACTGCACAAAAGACTTGGGGCAAACTTTTATAGCATAATGCAAACAAAGATGATGATAATAATCCATATAATTTAATTAGACAAAACAACAACAATAATAACAATTATTATAACTATAACAAGAATTAATCAGAGGGTTAGTTATTTTTCTTTTTTTCCTATATCCTGCAAGAATTATTGAAAAATCTTATCTGTTTTAAGGCTATCCTCTTTACATAAAAAGTTGCTTTTCTTTAGCCTGTGAAAGGTAACAACATCTATATAAAAATGATAAATTTTCACCTAGGGAAGATTCACATAAATGCATGATTTTTCCTATTTGCACTGGGTGAAATTGTTTCATTTTTACCATGAAATTATGTGGTACCTGCAGGAAATGACAATTTCATTCAGGATTAAATCTGTGAGTATGTACAAAAATATATATATATTTTTTCCCCATGGGAATACTTATAGAATAAAAATTGCTTGTTGTAGACAGATTCTTGTACCAGACTGTTAAAAATCAGTGTGACATGCCTCAACAGGCAGAAGAGTTAAGGTAATAGGTAATATCTGTTTCTGAAGAAAGAATATAATTTAAAAACTTTCTTTTCTGTTCTATTTTGAAAAGATTCAGTGAAACATTAGAAAGTTAATAATAAGGATCTGAACAAAAAAATAAATTTTTATTCTGCACATTAAAATTCTTGTAACAATTTCTTTGAAGATTTCATGTGTTTAATAAGATGTTTTGATGGGTTTCAATAAATACTTTTTTAGGAAAATGTTTTGTCACATTATATTACTTTCACTATTAATCTTTCTCAATAGCCTTGATTGACCTGCTGCCAATGATCTGTTCTCTTGTTGACCATGTCATTAATGCTGTTGTTCCAACTAAAAAGAAAAGACAAGAAAAATGAATTTTTCAATGTGAATGTCTTTATTGACACGTTTTTTCATGTTCCATAGTATTTTCCACTTGACAAACAAGAAGTGGCAGCTAATTCAGTGCATCACCACAAAGCATTGTGATGCTTTATAGCTTTCTGAAAAAAAAAATTCACAAGGCAATACCATAACATATTGGGAGATTCTAAATTTCAACATGGTTAGAATCAAGGTAGCATAAATGAAAATGTCCTCATTTTCTTCCTCCCTTTTAAATAATTTTGAATGTAATATCACATAAAATAAGCATTTTCAAGTACAAAGTAAAAGAGCAAAAAAGACTGTTGCATATAAAACTGAGAATCACAGGTTCGTTAACTTATTTTTCATTTTAAGTTCATAATAATTTCAAAATTTAACATTCAAAACTATTTTCCCTTCTTTCTGTTTTTTTTTGCATTTAAAATACTTTATAACTCTCTTTTCTTTGGCAACACTATTTCTCTCCCTTCACACACACACACGTAAATATACATGTGTGACTTCAGAAAGGGTAAAGGAATAGTTGATACTATGTTTGTTGTTCACCAGCTCCAAGAGAAATACAAAGAAGAAAAACATACAGTTGTAGATCTGATCAAGATCTTTGATACTTTCATTCATTTGGTTGCCCAGAAAAATTCATCTGTATTTTGTATCAACTACACGGTAGGAGAGAGAGAGAGAGAGAGAGAGAGAGAGAGAGAGAGAGAGAGAGAGAGAGAGTTGGTTAGCTGATATCTGACTATCTGGCATTCTTAAAGAGGACTAAAGTGACATAACGATGTTATAATAAAATTGCTTTGTGTCTAACTGTTCCTGATTAGACCAATACAATCTCAGAATGTCTTACTGCAGGTCAGATACAAATTAGGTTGCATTTTCGAAATTTGTGCATTTTATATTTCTTTTTAACTGCTTCAATTCTACTTTGCTCATAGAACATACCATCATCACTGATGAAGAAATACTACACTGTATGATCCTGTGCAGTCTCCAATATCATTCATTCAATTCCAAAAATCTTAAGAGATCTTTGCACTGCCATTATATCACTTTTTATGACTTTCTGACTATAATATAAGCTCTTTCCCCATCTGACTTTTGCATAAAATATTATTTTTGTCAAGTTTACCTTTGGCATTTGAATAACCTTTCCCCATAAAAACTTCATTCTCTATAATAGAGTATGAATGTTTGACAGTTAGTTTAGCTAGAGAGAGAACATCAATTTCTGGTGTCTAATCTTGACGTGTTATCTTTGGAATAAAGTGGAAGTGATTCTGTTTTCTGGCAGGGCACTGCTCCAGTTTTAACAGTCAGAAGTCTATAGAGAAGTCAGTCTAATACCTCTTTTCTTCTTTACTTTCCCTTGGAGCCTCCCAAACACTGAGCTATCTCTGGGAATGCATGTGTCAACCTAATTATCAATGTGTATATCCCTGAAAAAAATATACTGCCAACACAAGTGAACTTATCCACTGTATACAAAACTTCTCTATTTGCTGTACCTGATGGTTCTACCTATGGATGTTGCAGAGTATTTGGATCTTTCTTGATGTTAATTGTTAGGCCAACAGTAGCACAAGCAAGAGAGACTAAATCTACACTTTGTTGCATTTCTGCTCCAGACATTGCATAGAGTACACAACAATCTGCAAACAAAAATATGCACTAATATTCCCTTCCTTTAGTTTAGACTTGTAACCTTTTCCAGTTGAAGAATTTGCTATCAGTGCCGTATTTGACATTGATGCCTTGCTTGGCCTCATTGAAGGTCTATGTCAACAAGACTGAAAACGTCATGTAAAAAATCAAGGGAGCATGCACACAGTCTTGTTTCACTCCTTCAGTGACTGGGAAAATGCAAGGGCATCATCCATTATCCTGAACCTGGACAAGCATTCCATCCTGTAGTTGATAAAAAATACTGATGAACTTTTCTGGGCAACCAAATGAATGAAAGTATCAAAGATCTTGATCAGATCTACAACTCTATGTTTTTCTCCTTTGCATTACTCTTAGAGTTGATGGACAACAAACATAGTGTCAATTATTTCTTTGCCCTTTCTGAAGTCACACAAGCTCTTGAGTTATATGCCCCTATTTCTGGTGAAGCGGGGCTATTAAGGAGGACTCTGGCAAGTAGTCTTGCCAACAACAACTAATTTAGAGACTTTCCCTCTTCTAATTTGATTGTCACTTGACTGAATAATCCCTTCATCTTTATAGATATAGACAATAGAGACATCCTTTAATTCCTGGGAGAAAATATCCTCGCCATATAACATGGAAAAATTTCATCAGCTCATGAATCTTATAAATTTCATCTATAATAGAATCAGCACCAGGTGTGTTAACACATGAAAGGAACCTAATGACATTCAAAAGGTCTTCTTCAGTTGGAACTTCAACTAGGAAGGGATTGATTTTAATATGAGGTAAACAGTCAGTGGGGTCAACGTTGATTAATAATGATATGCTAAGAATAATATCGAAGTGTTCAGGCCATCTCTCTGGTATCATGTCCTTATCACTAATCAATGTAGTCTCTAATCATCACTGATTAGTTGAGATGCACCATGCTTCCTGGACCCATAAACAGCCTTCAGTGTCTAAGCAAAGTGATTTGGAATGTTATTATGAGGATAAAACTGAATTTCATTTTCCTTCTTACAGAGCCAAAAATCTTTCATATCTCTGAAACTGTACTTTTGATAGAGTTCAATTCTCCCTTCTTAGAGATGGCATAAATATCTTGCTAGTAAACCCTGGTTTTACTTTTAGCATCTTCTGTATTTTCCCTTCATTATCATCAAACCAGTTTGATGTTTGTGAATGTTGTGACCTAGATGAGCAAATGCAGTACAATACATCAAATCTCTGAAAACTGTCCAGTTCTTTTCCATTTCACTGTTGTCAACTATGTATTGGTTCAACTTTCCCTCTACTTTATCAACAAACACTTCCTGATCTCTCTAATCTTTTGAGATTAATTGTTCTAGTAGTTATTTTTTCTCAGTCATCTCTCCATTAAATGTGAATATTTAGTTTGTAGAGGATAAATCAGTTCATATAAGTACTTTTCACATTACCTTCTTCATTCTCATTCTTTCTGCCTTTCCCAATCACATTCTTTACAATCCAGCCAACAGGCTTCTTGACTAGGTTCGCTTTTATTTGCAAATGTATAATAGATTGATGGCATTCCTCTTCACTATGACCATTCCAGAAAAATGTATATACACCTGTGATTTCAGTAAGCTGACCTTAATTTCCCAACCTTGTTTCACTCAGGGTTGCTATTTAGACATGCTATTTGATGAGTTCCCTCTAACAAGAACTTTACTTATTTCAGTCCTATTTTTTTAAATCTTTGAATATGTGTTCTGATTCCATGTACTCATAGAGAGGGGAATACTCTTTGGAGAAATATTTTTTATAATTTCTTTGCATGTGTTTTGATCACAGGTAGGATCCCCATCTACCATGATAATCAGGGTAATCAGGTCAGCGTTGGGTAATTAGACAATTTTAGGGAAACTTTTCTAGCCCCTTCCTCAAACTAGGAAGTGAGGATGTATGATAATTAAAAGCCTACTTAGACTATTTGGGGTTGCTGAATATCTTTGCTACTTCCAGTGAGATAATCATGAAGACTGGGGTGAGTTTGTGCAAAACTGTGACTAAAGCTCACTGTATATTCACAGCTGTTCTTCATCACATTCCTGTAGTCACAGGAATTTGAGATAGGTATGGATGATGGCTTTTGATTCATGCATTAATTGGATTTAAATCAAGCAGAGTTTCACAATGTCATTGCCTTTAGTCTTTCAGAATCAACCAATCAACCATTGGCAGGGCACAGTCACAACAACTGGTAATGACTCAAGATGCAGTATATGACCTTGACACTTTGATGTCTAACCAATTCTAAGTGCTCTATACATGACTGCCTCAGATGTCTTTACATTTGTATCTGTCCATTCTGCCAGGGGAAGTCTTCACATACATAGGATAGACACACAACTAACTCACCGGTGGTTGGGGACCTCTTGGTTATCCTCAACCTGTATTAACCCATTTACCAAAAACAGTTTACCAAGATGAGCTGTTTTCCATGCTAAAGTTTCTTGGAGTCACAGCTGAGAGTTAGGTGTCTCAGGTGTACATCTAAGGTGGAAAGTAGACCCAAAAAGGATTCAGGAACTCTCATACCAGAACAATTAGTTTTCCCTAAATATATCATATATCCCATATATTATATTACATAACATTTATTCATAAAATGGTGATGATTATGATTTTTGATTAATGAATTAATAATCCACATTATTAATCTTTTCTCTGTCATTTTCTTAAAACAAAGTTACAAAAATCAATGAATCAAAGCAATATTTGTAGTATTACTGTTTTCTGGTATGTAAATGTTCTTACTGAAAATTTAACAACGAAGCCATAGTAGCTTTACACAAATTGACTTCAATATATACCTGCTCCCAAATATTTTATGCTTTCAATATTATTTTCAATTTAATTTTTAAAAAATATTTAGTACTGTTTTATTGGTAATATAAAGAACATTTAATATTTGCATATTTAAAAGACAGAAAATTTTTTGGTTATTTTTTATAATTAATTTCATTTCAAACTTTAGATATGTCAAAAAATCATCATAACATCTGCAAAAGTTAATAATTTTGTTCATTTTTATCTGTTTATCGCCTCAACTTCCTTTTGTTCTCTTTTTGCTATAACTTGCATTTGGATCACTGTAGTAAAAATTGATATGATAAAGATAATTTTTGCTTTATGTAACGTTATTTTTGCCCTTGATCTTATTGGAAAGTTCCCTTTGTTCCTCATCATAATATGCATGTGAATATATATGGATGTATATATATATATATATATATGTATATAAATGTACATGTATGATTTATATAAATGTGCATATACACATATACATATACCTATACACACACACACATATATGTATATATACACACACACATATAAAGATAGACAATCAATATTATAAAGAAAAAGGGTCAATGGAGGAAAGCAAGAACCTATGCTCTCACCAATTCATTCCAAGGAGTCACACTGGGTTCAACTTACAAAATTTGTAAAAGAGCAAAAAAATAGAGGAAAGATCACTGAAGAGTGAATGACTTGTGCAGACTTTCCAATTCTAAAGCTTCAGGCAGTAAATTAAAAGATGGTGTACTTGTATTCATGAGGTAGGGTACATAGTGGCCTTTATGCCTAGAACAGTCTAAGGTTACTCAAGTATAATTTTAGGCAAATTAGTTAAAGTCTCTGAAATTTGAAGAAATCAAATTAAATTTATTTAAAGATTACTTATGGATCAAAATTGCATTATTTTAAGTTTTGTTTCTTTACTCATCTCTAGGTGGTGGGGTTGTTATCTAATAGCCTTGATGCTAAGTATGTTAATTTCTTTCCATATAAATAAGTTTCTTCTTTGCTTCTTGATCTTCTTGTTTTATCCTGTTGCTTTATCAACTTGTGACTCAGTGAAAGAAATCCCTTTGGTAGTATTTTTCAATATTGATACAAGTTTTACATAAGGTCAAATTTTCTGGAATGATAAGATAGGAGAAAATCAATTTTTCTTTTTCTTTTTTAAAATTTACTTAAAATAAATGCCTAAGTACAGTCTTTCTAGAGTTTCAGATGCACTTTTTCCTAAACATTGTAATCAAGTGAAAATGCATAATTTTGTATATAAGCAGAAGCAAATTCTATGTATCTTTCCATAGAAGTAATTTGAGGGGTGGCTAGGTGGTGCAGTGAATAGAGAACCAGCCCTGGGGTCAGGAGCACCTGAATTCAAAGCTAGCCTCAGACATTTAATTGCCAAGCTGTGTGACCTTGGGCAAGTCATTTAAAAAAATAGAAGTAATTTGATACAGATACAAAGGATGACTTTGGATAAGCTATTTAAAATCAGAAGAAAGATAGTTCAGTTAATAATCCAATAAATAATAATAATATTAATAATAATAATAATCCAACAATGTCAAGACAATTAGCAAGATAGGAATAGATCCAGTTAATGGCAGTTCAATCTTAAAGGTAAATTTTTTTTTCAATTATGAAGATACTTCATCAAGCAAATTCAGGAAGTTACCTTTTTCTATAATGGTAGAATTAATACCTTTTCTTTTTTGGTATTATATTATATAGATATTTTATTTGTTTTCCAATTATATATAATAGTAGTATCTACTTATCATTTTTTGGTAAGGTTTTGAATTTTGCACTTTCCCCCAACCCTCCCTTCCTTCCCTCCTCCCCCCACAGAAGGCAAACTGATAATCTTTACATTGTTTCCATTCTATTCATTATTCAAAATTAAATTTGTTGAGAGGGGAAAAACATATCCTTGAAGAAAAAATAAAATATTAGAGATAGCAAAATTATATGTACATCAGAAAGCTCTTAAAAAAAATTGAAGGTAATAATCTTTGGTATTTGCTTAAACTCTACAGGTCTTTCCCTCTGGATACAGTGGATATTCTCTGATGCACACCCTAAAATTGTCACTAATTATTGCACTGATGTAATGAGTAAGTACATTAAGGTTGAACATCATCCCTTTGTTGCTGTTAGAGTGCACAGTGTTCTTCTGATTAGGCTAATCTCACACAGTATCAATTCATGCAAGTCTTTGCAGGCTTCTCTGGAATCCCATCCCTTGTGGTTTCTATTAGAACAATAGTGTTTCATAACATACATATACCACAATTTGTTCAGCCATTCTCCAACTGATGGACAGTCTATCAATTTCTAATTCTTTGCTACCACAAATAGAATTGCTATGAATATATTTGTACAAGTGATGTTTTACCCCTTTTCATGATCTATTCAGGTATGTGTAGACCCAGTAGTGGTATTGCTGGATCAAAGGGCATGCACAATTTTATTGCCTTTGGGCATAATTCCAAATTGCTCTCCAGAAAATGCTCCACCAAAAATGTATTAGTGTCCCATATTTCCCACATCCCTTCTAATCTAACTGATCATTGTCCTTTCTGGTCATATGGGCCAATCTGAGAGGTGTGAGGTGGTACCTCAGAGATGATTTAATTTGTATTTCTTTAGTCATAAATGATTTAAACCAATTATTCCTATGACTATACAAATCTTTGACTTTCTCATCTGTAAATTTTCTTTGCATAGCATTTTACCATTTGTCAATGGGGGAATAGCTTTTTTAAAAATTGGACTCAGTTCTCTGTATATTTTAGAAATGAATCCTTTGTCAGAAACAATAGTTGTAAAAATTGTTTCACTATTTACTGCATTTCTTTTGATTTTGGTTATAGTGCTTTTGTTTGTGCAAAGGCTTTATTTAAATTCTATTTTTATAATTTATTTTCATCCATATGTACATGCATATTTCCAAGTCACAAAAATTTCCTTCCACCCTCTCTTCCCACCCTGCTCCCTTAAGCAGTGAGCAATCAGGTTAGCATTTTACATACATATTTTGTTAAACATGTTTACAAATTAGTAATTTTTGGCATGAGGAATTAGGATTAAGGGAAAGAGATACATAAGATAATTTTTTATAAAGTGTTCATCAGATTTGAAAAGGTTGTTATTCTTTTTTTCTGTGTATTTTATGTTGTTTTGTTTTTCTTCCTCTGGTTGGGGATAATATAGTACATAACCAGTCAAATACAGTTGTCTGAGCTCTCTGGGCTGCCGAGAGGAACTGCTTCTATCAAGGTTGTTTATTTCATAATTTTGTTGTTGCTGTGTACATTGTTCTCTTGGTTTTACTCCTTTTGCTCAGCATCAGGTCCCATAAGTCTTTCCATACTTCTCTAGAGTCCAAACCTTTGTGGTCTCTTATAGAACAATAGTAGTCCATAGTATTCATGTGCCATAACTTGTTTGGCCATTTCCCCAGTTGATGGGCATCCCTTCAATTTCTAATTCTTTGCCACCACAAAAAAAGAGCTGCTATGAATATTTTGGAATGTATAGGACTTTTCTCATTTTTTATAATTTCTTCTGCATATAGACATAAAATTGGAATTGCTGGATCAAAGGAGCAGAGTTCCATATATAGCTCTCTAGAAATGTTAGATCCATTCACAACTCCACCAGCAATGCATCAATGTCCCAATCTTCCCACAATCTCTCCAACATTGATCATCTTCCCTTTTTCTCATCTTGGCTAATCTAATAGCTGTGAGATGATATTTCATAGATGTTTAAATTTGCATTTCTCTAATCAAAGTGATTTGGATAATTTTTTCAAATGATCATATATAACGTTAATTCCTTCATTTGAAAACTTTATATCCTTTGACCATTTATCAATTGGGCATGTACAAAATTTTTAATTTTTTAATTTTTTTGTAATTTATATAATTTTTAATTTAATATAATCAAAATTACCCAATTTGGTTTTTTTTTTATAATTTTCTCCATCTCTTCCTTGGTCATAAGCTGCTTCCCTTTCCAAAGATCTGAAAAGTAAACTATTCCTTGTTTTCCTAGTTTGCTTATAATATTTACTTTTATGTATAAATTTTGCACCCATTTTAATGTCATTTTGTAATAGGGTATGAGATGTTGGCTTAATGCAAGTTTCTGCCATATTATCTTTTAATTTTCCCAACAATTTTTTATTGAAGAGCAATTTTCTATCCCAGAAGCTAGACTTTTTGTGTTTATCAAACAGCAGACCAATATAATTATTCCCTGCTGCCTCTTTTGCACCTAATCTTTTCTACTGATTCACCATTCTGTTTCTTAGCCAGTACTAGACACATATTTTAATATATTTTCCACAATTGAATGTTAAAGCAATTTGTTCATTTGCCTCGCTTTATTTTTTCTTTTCCTTTTTTGGTTTTTTCATGGTAGTGGAGTTACATGACTTGCCCAGGGTCACACAGCTAGATAATGATTAAATATATGAGATTGGATTTTAATTCATGTCCTCCTGACTCCAAGGCCTGTACTCTATCCACCATGCCACCCAGCTGTCCCCAGTACTAGATACTTTTGATGATTGATGCTTTATAATATAATTTTAGAACTGGTAAAGCTAAGCCACCTTCTTTCATACATTTTTCATTAAGTCATGTGATAATCTTGAATTTAGTCACAATTTTTTCTAGCTCATTAAAGTAACTTTTTGGAAGTTTGTTAAGTTATTGTTAAGTATTTTAATCTAGTTATATTATACAATTTTGTTAGAATTGTCATATTTATTATATTAGCTCAGTCCATCCATGAGCAGTTAATATTTGCCCAGTTATTTAAATCTGGTTTTACTTGTGTGCAAAGTGTTTTATAGTTGTTTTCAAAGAGTTTCTGAGTCTGCCTTGGCAGGTAGTCTCCCAAGCATTTTTATATTGTCTGAAGTGATTTTAAATATAATTTCTCTTTCTTGTTCATGTAGCTGTATCTTGCTCATAATATATTGGAATGCTGAGAATTTATGTGAGATTATTTTATGTCCTGTGACTTTTCTAAAATTGCTAATATTTTTATAGTACTTTTTAGATGTTTTTTAGGGTTTTCGTGATGTCATCTGCTGAGAGAGAGAGAGCTTTGTTTCTTCCTTCCTAATTCAAATTCCTTCAAATTCTTTTTCTTTTCTTATTGCTGAAGCTAACTTTTCTAATACACTATTGAATAGCAGTGGTGATAATGGGCATCCTTGTTTCACTCCTGATCTTATTGTGAATGTCTCTACCTTATCTCCATTTCTTAAAATGCCCATAGATGTTTTCAGATAGAAAGTGTTTATTGTTCTAAGGAAAATTCTGTTTATTCCTACCCTCTCTAGTGTTTTTAGTAGAAATGGGTGTTGTATTTTGTGAAAGACTTTTCCAGCATCTATTGAGATAATTGTATGACTTCTGTTAAGTTCATTATTGATATAGTCAATTACACTAATAGTTTTCCTAATATTGTACCAACCCTACATTACTGGGATAAATCCTGCTTGGTCATAATGTATTATCCTTGTGATAACTAGCTGTAATTGCTTTGTTAAGATTTTTGCATCCATAATCTTTAGAGAAATTAGTATATAATTGTCTTTCTCTGTTTTGAGTCTTCCGGGTTTAGGTATCAACACCATAATGGTGTCATAGAAGGAGTCAGGCAGAGTTCCTTCTTCACCTATTTTTTTCAAAGAATTCATATAGAATTTGAACAAATTGCTCCTTAAATGTTTACTAGAATTCATTTGTAATTCAACCTTGCCTTGGACATTTTTTTCTTAATGAGTTCATTAATGGCTTGTTGAATGTCTTTTTCTGAAAAAAGGTTTATTCAGGTATTTAATTTCCTCTTCATTTAACCTGGGAATCTTATATTTTTGTAAATAATCATGCATTTCACTTAGATTATCAAGTTTATTGGCATACAGTTGGGCAAAATAGTTCCAAATTTTAATTTAATTTCTTCCTCATTGGTGATACTAGCATTTTGGCTTTCTTCTTTCATTTTTTAAGTCAAATTAATCAAAGGTTTGTCTATTTTTATTGTTTTTTATAAAACCAACTCATTTTATTTATTATCTCAATAGTTTTCTTCAGTGATGGTCTGTCTTTCTGAGATAAAAGGGGAAGTAAAATCCAGGAGGTAGGAGAGTAGGGAAGTCTCCAACAGGAGACTTTTAGCCACAGTGCAATCCACTGGAAACACTGGGGTAAAAGACAGGTCTGGGTCACGGAAAAAAAAAACAAAACAAAACAAAACACTGTCAAGTCAGAACCTTGTCAAAAATGAGCATAAAATCCTTCTGAAAAGGTAAAGTCTGGACTTCATAGTTCAAGTTGGCTGGCCACTAGGGAGTGCTAGACACATTTTTTGGTCTGTCTGTGACTTTAATTAGTGGCCCACTCCTTAGACCTGGTGGGTTGGGAGGTGAAACAGGATGTGGGGTTATCCTCAAACAATGAGAACTCTGACATTGGGCTATATAGTTTATCTCCTTAATCCTCAATCAGCACTGAGGATGATCTGCTGTCCCCATCTGATTTTGGGGACATGGGGGAGCTGCTATTGTTTTTCTTCTGTGATGTCACTTTCTCCCACAGGAATGGGAGACTAGACTCAACTCTGCCCAAAATAAGAGGCCTCATGGCTAGAACCTATTCAAGACTAGCTAGGCTGACAGCATTTATCTCTAGTCACCCTCTGGAACTTTTCTGCTTGGGGCTCCCACAGCCAAAACTTTCAAGGCTATTCTCAGGTTAGTCTCCAATTCTCACCCTGTAGCCCCTGTGCTGGCTCTCTGCTCTCTGCCCACAGTTCACCATTGCTGCCCTGAGACAGATCCTGTTGGTAGATGTTCTTCACCTATCTTCTTGTCTGGGAGTTTGTGCATCCAGATTCCGTTAAGAGTCTTGATTCATTTTAGTTCTGAGGGAAAACCAGGAGGGCTTATGATACTGCCTGGCTTCTCTCTGCCATCTTGGTCAGAAGACTTAATTTCAAAGGAAATCATACTTTTAATAAGGATATTGCACTTTGTATTTGCCTGGGTCTATTTGTAAGAAGTACATGAACTTCTATTTGATCTATATCAAATAAATTTTTATGTGATGTGTTTATGATCTATTTGGAGAAGTAATTAATTTTTCCATATTGACCATAGCACTACAAAATCTCTATTAAAAGATATTTACTCAGTTTTTCTTTTTTCCCCATAAAGACAATGAGGTTAGCTAGAGACTAATAACACTATATGTTTTCTTCAGATAGACAAGATTATATATTCAATGTCTCCATAATAAAGATTACATAAGGAAAAGAAATTCTATATCTCAGTATAAAGTTGGGCAAAGTTCATTCATGCCAAGATGCAAATTACAACAAATTTATCAAACTGAAAAAAATTACATAAAGGAAATCTAAAACTCATAGATTTTCAGTAGTTTGGGAAAAATAAACATATAATGATAATAATAAAGTTGTTATAAAAGAACACATTTGAGTATAGAAAATATTTTTAGTTTTTTGACAAGATCATTATTTTCATTTCAGATTCAACATATGTGATCGATATTGGTAACTAATTTCTTTTGGCTTCACAGATTACTGAGTAAGTGCTGAACTTTGAAGACTAAGGTAAAGTGGACCATAATTAACATATCCAAACATGAAAACACCTTGATCAGGAAGACTGGATAGAATGGAATAGTCATTTTTCTATTTAGCTTGGTGATTAAAGTTAAAATATATATATATTGTAAAAAAATCTAACAACTCTAGAATTGCTGAAAAGCTTAATATTAAATTAGTAACTTTAGGTTAAGATCATAATCACATTTGAAAAAATACCACGGTTATTTGGGAAAAAAAATAACAATGCTCAGTTACTTTTTTTTTTACAAAACACTTTACATTCAAGAGAAAGATGTACAGAGGATTTAAAAAAAATTTGTTTGTGCCTTAAACCAAGAATACTTCCTGCCTCATGAAAAATATGGGGGGAGGGTGTAATGGAGCCAAGATGGTGACTTGGAGGCAAGAATTCCCCCAACTTTTTCCCCCCAAACTCCAAAAGTCATAAAACTATGACACTAATAAAATTCAAGAGGAGTAGAACCCACAGAAAGGCTGAGTGAAACAACCTTCCAGTCCAAGACAACTAGGTAGATCCATGGGAAACGTCTATTCCATCAGGACCAGGGATTGCACAAAGCTGAATACAGTGCAGGCCACAGCTGTACTGCACCAGAGCAAACCAGCTCCAGCCTTCCAGGAACAAACCACTGGCACCTGGGTCCCTCGGGGCACCTAGTCCATGACAGTGGGAGCAATTTCCAGATATCTCAGTCTAGAGATCAGTGGGGTCTTGATTGAAGGATCGACGGGAGGACTCTGATGCATCTGAGTAAATCAAGTCATAGACTGCGGAAATGAAAAAGCAACGTTTATTGTTTGTCAGAAGATTCTGACCACACAAAATTACTTTGGTCCCATGGAGAATCAAAATATACACTCAGAAGACAACAAAGTCAAAGCTTCTATATCCAAGACTGTCAAGGAAAAATAAGAATTAGTTTCAGGCTATGGAAGAGCTCAAAAAAAGACTTTGAAAAGCAAATAAAGGAGGTAGAGTAAAAATTGGCAAGAAATGTGAGAGTGAAGCAGGAAAATCATGAAAACCAAGTAAGCAATCTGGTGAAGAAGATGCCAAAAAAGAAAAGACCAAATAAATCAACCTGTTAAAAACAGTTTAGGTCAAATGGAAAAAAAAAAAGCAATCCAAAAGGCAAATGAAGAGAAAAATGCCTTAAAAAGAGGAAATGGCCAATTTGAAAAGGAGATTAAAAACTCTCTGAATTCTAGAATGCTATTAAAGGATGCTGATGACTTTGTGAGAAATCAAGAAACAATAAAACAAAATTATGGGAATGAAAAATAAGAAGAAAATGTAAAATATCTCATTGGAAAAACAACTGACCTGGAAAATGGATTCCAGTAGAGACAATATAAAAATTATTAGACATATGAAAGTCATTATAAGGAAAAGAACTTAGATTTCATTTTTCAAAAATTGATCCAACAAATTTACCCTGAGATCCTAGATGCAGAAGATAAAATTGAAATTGAGGGAATCTCCCAATCACCTTCTGAAAGAGATCCCTACCCAAAACTTCTAGGAATATTATACCCAAATTTTAGAACTCTGAACAGAAAGAGAAAATACTCCAGGATTTGGCAACATCTACATCAAGTCCTCAGAGGGCTTGTCATATTATATTCTGGAAGGCAAAAAGAGCTTGAATTGCAATTGAGAATCAACTACTCAGAAAAACTAAGCATCTTTTTTAAGGGTAAAAGATGGCCATTCAATTCAGGGAAATTTCATACTTTTCTGTTGATATGGCCATAGCTGAATAGAAAGTTTAATCTGTAAGTTCAGGACTTAGGTGAACCATAGAGAGGGTGAACAGGAAGAGCTAATTATGAGGGATTTAATGATGCTGTACTTTGTGAATTCCTACATGAAGAAGATACTGATAACTTATAGGAACCTTCTCATTTATAAGAACAGTTAGAAGGAGCAGCATACACAGACAAGACACAGAGAGGAGCTGAATATAATGATATAATACAGTATAAAGATAGAGTCAATAGGTGACAAAGGAGAGAAAGGGAAAGGGAAAGGAGAGGTAGAATGGACTAAGGTATTTTATGTAAAAGAGTCAAGAAAAAGCTTTCGCAGTGGAGTGGAAGGGGAGAAGGTAAGAGGAATGAGTGAGCCATCATTCTCTTCAGAATGCTTCAGAAAGGAAATAATATTACCACTTAATAGGATGCAGAATTGGATCTTGCCCTGGATGAAAAAGGAGATGAAAGTGGGGACAGGGGGAGGGGAGGGCAGTGTAAATAATAGAAGAGAGGAAACATCATGAGAAAGTGTGGTCAGATGCAGCAACACACTTCTGAGAAGGTATAGGGTGAAAGGAGAGAGAGAGATTAAAATAAATGGGAGTGGGGAGGAATAGAATGGAGGGAAATACAATTAACAATAGCATCAGTGGAAAAAATATTGCAACAACTTCTCTGATGGACTTATGATAAAGAATGAAACCATCCCAGAGACAGAGCTAATGGCATCTCAACACAGAATGAAGAGCAATTTTATTTTCTTTCACTTCATTTCTCTTGAGTTTTCTCTATCTGTTTGGGGGGGAGGGGGATTTATATTTACTTTCAGAACAAGATTATTGTTGTAATATGAAAATAAATGAGAAAAAAAGAAATAAATGGTTAATATCATTTTTATCATCACCACCATTACCATCACCATCATCATCATCATCATCATCATCATCATCATCATTGAGGAGAATTTTATCCTTTAATTCTTTCTCTTTTGCCACTGGTGAAGTTTAGACAAAGAAGGTAGTTGGGAGAATTGGCCTCTGACAATTATCACTAGGAAAAGGTTTGAAGAAATCTTTAAAAATTATTTAATTAAGAATATTTAGGCAGACATTTTTAAAAGTAAAATGAGAGCAGCAAAATGCCAACTATAATGATACATTGGAATTTGAATATTAGCAATATCAAGAGAAATTGAAAAATGATTCAGCAAACTGGGTGGATGTTATATGCAGGACACAATATTTATGAAGGTAGCTTATGATAAACTAAAAAGAATGGATTGTTATCTGTGTTATTGCAAGAAATGTCTGCATGATGTATTCATTTGAGTATTAAGGACCCAATATTATATCAGGCATGATAGAAAGAAAGGTCAATGAAACAGGATGACTATGAATAATGAGTGTGAAATTTTACAATAACCTATAGAACTTGTTAAAAGTGGAATTTAGGGCAAAGATAAATGTAGTATATTGTTTATGGGAAGAGGATCCTGCCTTTTAAGCTAAATGAAGATAGAAGAAGGCAGAAAATCATGACAATACTTAATGTAGGTAGAAATTAAAGCAGTTTCAAAATGGCCACTAAAGGAGAACATAGGTTTGTGAGAGTAGTTTAAAATATGAAATAACTTATGATTTATATTCACTGTAGTTACATGATTGTAATAATCATAGCAGCAACAATAACAATAAGAAACAACTATTGGTCAAATTTTAATTTTATGATTGATTTTTAAAACCTTATCTTAAAATATATGGAACATAAATGATAGAATTGAACAAGGTAAGCACAATAGCTACAACCAACATTCAATGATGCACATTCCTCCCTTCCTCTTCCCTGTCTGAGAAATAATCCTTTTATTAGAAAGTTTCAAATATCTAGATCATAATAAAGGAAGATATAGATACTCTTCCATGTACTGAGTTTGTCTTGGTACTACCTTTCCATATATTGGGTTTGCCATAATATTCTCTTGTTATTTTCCAAAAAGCAGTCAATTCTTAACATTTTCCTGAATCCTTTTACTTTAGTGAGGAGTTTAGCAGAGCTAATAGAAAGGAAATGAGATTGATTTTCAATGACGGGAATCATCATTCAGCACCCAAACTACTACTTTCTATCTTTAAATCATAAATGCTTTCTTCCAGGTCCAATAAGAAAATAATAAAAAAATCAAATATATGAGCAAAAAACACAAGTATCCTAGTTGCATATGGAATTTCATTAAGATATATTATATAATTTATCATATTGGGCTAATACAACATGTAAGAAAATTTTAGGGAAATAATAACCACTTACCCATAGGAATGATATGAAGAACAAATGAGATAATATTTATAAAGTGCTTTGCATACCACAAAATGATATATTATTATAGTTGTTGTTATTGTCATTGTTATTGTCATCTTCCTTGTTGTCTTCCTTTCTGTTAATCACCAAGAAGCAGCTGGTTTAACAATGGATACAATGGACCTGGAATTAGGAAAGGTTGGGTTTAAATCTGGCCACAGATACTTACAAACTGTATGAACCAAGAAAAGTCATTTAACCTCAATTTGTCTCAGTTTTCTAAACTGTTAAATGGAGATAATAATAACACCTTTCTCACAGAATCACTGAGAAAATAAAAAGGAGATTCATTATTATTTTTAAAAAATCAAATATTTTATTTGTTTTGCATTTAGATACAATAGTAGTTTCTACCTATCACTTTTTAAAAAGTTTTAATTTTATAATTTTCCCTCACCCTTCCTTCCCTTCCTCCTTCCCCCAACAGAAGACAATCCAATATTCTTTACATTGTTTCCATGATATGCATTGATCAAAACTGAATACATTAAGAGATAAACATATTCTTGAGGAAGAAATAAAATATTAGAGGTAGCAAAATTATGTAGTACATAAGATAATTTTAAAAAATTGAAGGAAATAATGTTTCATCTTTATTTAAACTTCACAGTTCTTTCTCTGGATGCAGATGGCATTTTCTGTTACAGACACCCTAAAATTGGTTCTGATTATTGCACTGATGGAATGAGCATGTTCATTAAAGTTGATCATCACCACCACGATACTGTTAGGGTGTACAATGTTCTTCTGGTTCTTCTCATCTTGATCAGCAAGAGTTCATGCAAGTCTTCCCAGGCTTCTCTGAAATCCCATCCCTCCTGATTTCTAATAGAATAAAACTGTTCCAAAACATACATACAATCAGAATTTGTTCAGCCATTCCCCAATTGATGGAAATGCCCTCAACTTCTAATTCTTCACTACCATGAACAGAACTGCTATGGACTTTTTTGTACAAATGATGTTTTTACCCTTTTTCATGATCTCCTCAGGGTATAGACCTTGTAGTGGTATTGCTGGATCAAAGGCTTTGAACATTTTTGTTTCCCTTTGGACATAATCCCAAATTGCTCTCCAGAAAGGTTGAATCAGTTCATAGCTCCACCAACAATGCATTAGTGTCCCAGATTTCCCTTCCACTATTGATCATTGTCCTTTCTGATCATATTGGCCAATCTGAGAGGTGTGAGATGGTACTTCATTGATGCTTTAATTTCCATTTCTCTAATCAGAAATTATTTAGAGCAATTATTCATATACAAAGCTTTGATTTCATCATTTGTAAATTGCCTTTACACATTCTTTGACCATTTGTCAATTGAGGAATGGCTTTTTTATGTTTGAGTCAGTTCTCTATATATTTTAGAAATGAGTCCTTTGTCAGAAAAAGTAGCTGTAAAAATTGTTTCCCAATTTACTACATTTATTTTGATCTTAGTTACAGTGGATTTGTTTGTGCAAAAACCTTTTAATTTAATGTAATCAAAATTATCTATTTTGATTTTTATGATTTACTCTATCCTTTATTCAGTCATAAACTGCTCCTCTTTCCATAGATCAGACAGGTAAACTATTCCTTGTTCTCTTAGTCTGCTTATATATTGGCTTTTATGTCTAAATCCTGCACCCATTTTGAACTTATCTTGGTATACGGTGTGAGATGTTGGTCTAAATCTGTCTTACTGACTTCCAATTTGTCCAATAGTCCAGAAACTGTACTCTTTGAGTGTGTCAAACATCAGATTGCTATAATCATTTACTTCTGTCTATTTTGCACTAAGTCTATTCCCTTGATCCACCACTCTGTTTCTTAGCCAGTACCAGATAGTTTTGATGACTGATGATTTATAATATAATTTAAGATCTGATAAGGATAAGCCACCTTTTTCAGTACTTTTTTTCATTAAATCCCTTGATATCCTTGTTTTTTTTTGTTTTTCTATAAAACTTTAGTTATAATTTTTCCATTTCATTAAAGTAATTTTTTTGGAATTTTGATTGGTAGGGCACTTAACAGATAGTTTAGTTTTGGTAGAATTGTCATTTTTATTATATTAGCTTTTCCTATCCATGAGCAGTTGATATTTTTCCAGTTATTTCAATCTGATTTAATTTTTGTAAAATGTGCTTTAGAATTAGGAAATTCAAAAAACATGTATGGTGCCTGACATATAATCAATGCTATATAAATGTTTATTCATTTTTACTTTTCCCTAAGTAAGAAAAATATTCTAAATTGTTTCATGGGATTTACAATCAAAATAGAATTTAAAGACAATGAGATCAACTGTTCATCTCTTGATGTACATATATAACATAATGAAAACATGAAAATACATTTGACTGAAAATAAATAGATAAATGATTATTTGAAGAAAAGAAGGTAATAATGGTGCCTCCTGCATTTTTAAAAGTCAGAACTACAAAAGATCTGGAAGACTCTCATTTTAACCCAAGCAATCTTGGAGATCATAGAATGGATAGTGAATCATCTTCTTAACAGTACCTAAATCTCTGTTTTATTATTTTTTTTATCTAGAACAAATAAATGGTTGATTGACACAGACTATGTTCTAATGGACAAAAAAGACATCTTGAATTTCTTTCTTTTTTTTTAGTTTTTTTTTGCAAGGCAAATGTGGTTAAGTGGCTTGCCCTACACAGCTAGGTAATTATTAAGTGTCTGAGGCTGGATTTGAACCCAGGTACTCCTGACTCCAGGGCAGGTGTTCTATCCACTGTGCCACCTAGCTGCCCCTTTGAATTTTTTTTGATCATAAAAATTCTTCAAACAGTGGAGGAGTATGCAGTTGTCTAAAAATCAACCATGCAAGAAATTATTGGGTATTTTCATGAATATTTCAACCATTAACAGAAAAAAAAAAATTATTCTAGTTCTTAGTTTTCAAGATTTAAATATAAAGTACCAAAATTATTAAATTGCACTGATCATAACATCATGATCTCACCTTTATTTTACACATTTTGCATATATCTCTTTAATAGACCTTAACTGCTGGCATAGAGAATTCATAAAAATATAAAGTATTAAGAGAAAGAATTGCATGTGTTTTTAACTACTGCTAGTGTTCATTCTCTTAGTAATAGAAAGGGATGTTAATGTAAACCCTTATTTGTTGAATGCTAGTTACCCTCCTGATTCTGATGCATTATTGTGAGAAAATGCTTCATACATTTGAATAGATAACTTGAAATGTCATTCTTTGAAAATAACACTGACATGAGATGTTCTAAAATAAAAGCAAAGCATTTCCGTGTGTGATTTTAAAAACAGAACTTTTTCCAGTTTTGCTTATATTCTACTATAAAATCTTATGTGGCGATGCAAGTATGACCTTTCTACTGTGTTTGATTAAGGTGTAAATTATGTGCAATAAAGTTTCCTTATTTCATATTTATGCAAAATAAAATAATTGAACAGACACACCATTAGATATTCAAATCATGAGAAAATCAAGGTGATTAAGACTAATCTGAATTTGTTTTATAATTCATGAGTTCATGTTTAGAGTGGTAAGAATAGAAATTGAAAAAGCCTCATTAGCTTATAGGGCATACTTGTTTGTTAGAGACTGTATAATTGTAATGTGTTAGAATTCTTTAAAAATGCAAATATAAATTGTTGGATTTTTATTACAACAAATAAGGCGAAAATTGTAAAAAGTATACAATACTGTTCCCATCCTAAAATCCTTCTTGAAATTATTTGTTCAAGAATACCCCAGTAGAGTTAGTCCCCAACCTCTGAAAGCTGTTATAGGTGATGCATTGCTCCTCTCTCCCTGACTGCAAATATGTACAGTATGATGGATCTTAGACACACAACAAACAACATAAAATTAGGGAAGAACTCATTTAAATCAGAAATCATAGCAATCATGTTAATAGTTCTTTCTCCTCTCTCTAGCCATTAAATTTTCAAACTTCTCCAGTTTTTGAACTGTTTTCCATTTTGGACTTAATGGTTCTCATCACAAAGCTCAAAGCTTCAAACTCTGATTTCCTATTGGGATTAACATATTCGTTATGTTAATCCTCTTGTACACTTCATTTTGTGTTCTGAGTTGAATCATAGAAAATGGATAAATATGCAGCTCAAAATATATACATTAAATATATCTTCTTGGACTGCGTAAGCATGGGATGGGTGCATATGCATTAATTTCCAGATTGAGGGACTGAGGGAGTCATCTGTCATTAAGAAATCTCCAAACCCCAAGTCTCCATGATATAATTGATTTGCATATATCTTGTGAACGTAGTCACCATTTCAGAAAAAAAAAATAGAGAAAAGAAGGCAGCGCAAAATGTCAAAAGTTGTTTGCTTTTTTAGTGTTTGTTTTGCTTTGTTTTTTTGGAGTAAGGCTATCTGTAATCTAAGCAGAAGTGCCTTATTTGCAAAAGGTCTGATTTTTCCCCAGTTGTGTCAATCTTAAACTGTCATGCCATTTGTAAAAAGAAAATAAAATCACCCTAAGGTCAAAGATCTTTTCTTTTCCTGTATATTATGCAATATTTGCTTCCTGACTTGGAATACTTAAATGAACTTAATTCTTCTCTCTCCATTCACACTGCCTCTGAGAGTCTATAAAGATAATCTTAGGAATTCATAAATTTCTTTATGCCAGGGAGAAAGAATTACTCTGGTTTCCTATTGCCCAAATTTTCCTAGGGACAAAATGCCACCATTGGGCAGTGGTCAAATATTTCCTCCACGTAAAAGTGTGAGAAGTCTCATTTGGGGGAAGAGGGAACAGGAATTTATAGCATTTAAGATAGGATGGGATACTAGAGGTATGTCACCAGCCATTTTTCTCTAGTTTTCAGATGGGAAAATGCTTGTTTACAAGAGTTCTTTTCTTCTTCAGTGAATTTTTGTGTAATATCCAATTTAAAGATAAGATTAGATAACATAAGAATATTTGTTCTGACATTCCAATGTTCTCCAATAAGTGATAGTTCCTCCCATACATGGAAGAAGAATAAGAGAGATCAATTTTAGATAGCAATGATTTAGATTTATTGAAAAATCAGCTTAAATATAATAGCTAAAGTTTTGTGTTTGTTTTTCTTGCAACAATCTCAGTCAAATAATTTATTGTTCATTTCACTAACAAGGTCCCATAAAAAGCATATGATCTCTTGTATAATCTTAAAATACCTCAGCTTCATTCCCTAGGATTATACAGCATGTGGTTAGATGCTTTGTCAATAACTACTTATGAAAACAGAAGGCTACCGCTAAATCCAGTCCACATTATTTGCTGGGGATCACAATATTCAATCAAAAGAGACTAATTCCATTTCATATTAGAAAATTTTCCCATTCTGCTTTTTAGGGACAAGCAAAATTAAAATCCACTTTCATATGTAGAGTAGTGAAATAGTTGGAAAATACAATTTTTCTAGGAAGAGTATATAGCTGAAAGGTACTTTGAAGCAAGGGAACACTGTTTACAAAGAAAAGAATCATGAAACAAACAAAGTAAACAAGGACAGGAGAATGGAAATCATGAAATTTCAAGAAATATTCAGTAAATTGTTATAATTAATAACTAGGTTGCATCAGATAGATACTACCAACTTAAAATGAAATTATTAAAAATTATAATAAACAACATTATTCTTGTTCTTTAACAATTTGTACTTGATTTTTTTCTCTAATGAAGAGTTAGTCCAACCTAATGAGGAATAAATAATCTCAAGGCAGATATACTAATTACCTAATATTCTCTAGATAAAAGTTTATTGAAGAGATTGATATTTCTAGGACATAGATGTGTGGTATAACTATGAAAAACATTATGACAAATGAGACAGACTGTAAATTGTAGTGGTATTCATTTGTTGGTAGTACTAATAAAAACTTATGTTGTCAAATTATCTAAACCAACAGTAGAAGAAAATTTGATGATTTTTTTCTCACACTTTCATATATGAGGAAGAAGATTGAGAGCTTGAGTAATATCTAAAATGAAAGAGCTGCTTATCCTGAAAAATATCAGTGATTTGAACCCAGAAACTTTCTTATTCTAAATATGCTTTTTTATCTTTAGGGTTTCATGATAAATTTTACCAAATGGTTCAACATTTATAATCAATGTGGATAAAAACAGGTCCACATCTAAAATATCTACAGAGGTAATATACATTTCAAATTTTAATTCAATAATAATGATTTTCAAAAAATAGTATATAACATTGTATTTATCTTCTTATGTCACATTTCTGTCTCACATTTTAGAAAATTAATACTATTCCTTTTGGCAATTAACATAATATTTTTATATATTTTTCTTTTCTGCAATCTTTTAAAAAAAGACTTCTTTACCTTATCAAGAACTCAACATTAAATTTATCATCTATCAGATGATTGTTTCATGAACATAATTGATTAGTACCTTTGCTGGAACCTAACCTTGTTTCCTCTTTGCTTTGAAGTTGTCTTCCTCTTTGACCCTTTGAAACCACTGACTTTTCTGTTATTGTAACAAAAAATGACTTATTAAGGAGAGTGAAAATAAAATGGGAAACACACCTACATTGTTTTTATATTATTGAATGAAAAAGTGCTAGATCAAAAAAAACCCCAGAGAATTAACATTTGGATCATTATACTTTTCATAGTTTTATTATGATGATAGTCTAAAAATAATGTTGTGAAACTCTTCTTTTAGAATAATAAGTTGATGTACCAGTTATAGATGATTGAAAAAGTCTTTTATGTAAATAGCTTTTGTAAAAATGATTTAACTAGGTAAAAATTAATTTCAAGGGCAAAATTGACATAAGAAAAGTAGTAACAAGCAATGCATTTATTTAGGGAGTTCATTAAACTAATGGCATACAGTAGCAATATTGGCTTCTATTATAAAATTCTTTCAAAAACATGTTATGAATTAGAATTTCACTTGAATATAATATTATATTGGAGGAGGGGATTAGTTGAATTTAAGCTTCCTTCACATAGAAATTCATAATTTATATTTCTTAAAATTTGGCATATGTATCAATCATTATCCTTTTCTTTTTGCTCTGGAATGTTTCAGGTAATACCATAATGCAATAATGTAACATTATTTCCTAGTTATCATTTATAAATATATGCATATATATACATTTTATATATGTATATATATATATATAGCTAAATTTTGTTTATTTATTTGTTTGCATGTTGCTTCTCTCAATTGATTATAATCCTCTTTAGAACAGGAACTGTCTTTTAATACTTCTTTGCATTCCTAATACTTAGTACAGTGACAATCACATACTCATACTGTCACATACATAATAAATACTCATTGGTTGTTTTTACTACCTACTAATGCTTTATAGAATAATAGAAATAATAGAAAATTATCAGTTTCATACATATAAGCACTATGCCTAAATATTAGATTAGAAATATTAATATATATATATTCATATATACATATATTTGTCTATGTATAGTATGCATATAAGTATCTACATACATACCCACACATATATGACAATTTTGTTTTCAATCTACCCTAGTAGCCTTATCTGCAATTATTCTGATTTATTCTATGCTCTCACCATTCAAGTTAACTTATCATTCCTTGAATGTGTATTGAACTATTTCACTTCAGTTCCTTAGATTATACTATTCCATCTCTTCTGCACATTCTTGAAACTTTTCATATCATTCATGATCCTGTCTTCCATTATAAATTCATTGATGATTGATAGTCAAACAAAATCTCCTTCCCCTAACAACTCCTGTGACACTCCAGTTCACTTTATTCTTGGTAATAAAGATGTGTCCAGATATCTTTCCCTCTACTTCCATTTTATTGTCAAATGTAAAAATAGACATGGATTCTTGTAAATTATGACTGACAATGTACCATGAAGATGCTTTTTAATATTGTTGTTAAATAATATTTGTAGCCAATTTCATTGAAACTTGACTCTTTGAAATGATCACATATCAATGTCTATATTAAGGAAAAGATAGACTATCAAGTAAAATTAAGGTTCCAAATCTTGTTTTATCAGTTGTTTTGAAAACACTATGGTACTTGTTAATGTATACACAATATGATTCAAACTGATTAGTCATAATTTTAAAATAATAGAAAAAGAAATAACACTTTCCATAATCATATTTAATATCATTGTAGGCACTTGAGGGGAAATGAAAATAATATTATGATTTAAAATAGGTGTGATAATATTCCTAAAAATATTTTTCTGTTGAGTAGAAACTCTTTCTTTAAAAAATGAGAAGTGTTAATTGTTGTATTTAATTTCATTATATTAATGCAAAATTGTTACATATATGGAATTATAATTATCTTAAGACTTTTCAAAGCATCTTGCTGATTAATCACTTATATTTTAGATGGAATAAATATTATACCCTTGCCTTCCAGGTGAATTTAGTCTGTAGATAGACTGAATCTGTCAAAATGAATTTGATAAGAAGTAGTTTCAGAAAGTGACTTTTTACCTCTCTATTTCTCCTCAGTAGATGATTCTTAAAAGTAAATATCCTCTCTGGAGATAATTAATCAAAGTTGGAGTATAAGACATAATTATTTGAAGTTACACAGATCCTTTAAAATGTTATCCACATTCATCATTTCATAATGTGCCCTATATCTCAACTCATATTCTTCGTCTGCTTTACCCTCCATTTTTTTTCTGGTAAATATAGTCTATAGCTATTCACTGAGAGAATTTGTGACTGAGTATTTGTTTTTTTGTGACACTTCCAAGATTACAAATGCCTACAAAATCAAAACTATATAAAATTATGTAATTATGTCCTTAATTTATTAAGTACAAAATTATTTAATTTTGTTTTAAAGGTATTTTGTTGAAATATTTGGAAATATTTGGAAATGTCAAAATTTGAAAAAAATTAAATCATCTGATCCCGCAAATCCATTTTATCCCATAAAGGCAACCCAATATTATCTTTACTTTTTGTTTGCTTTTGCAAGGCAATGGATTTAAATGACTTGCTTAAGGTCACACAGCTAGGTAATTATTAAGTGTTTGAGGCTGTATTTGAACTCAGAGCCTCCTAATTCCAGGATTAGTGTTCCATCCAGGACTGATGTTCCATCTACTGTACCACTTAGCTGTCCCAATACACAATCATTAATACTAGAATTCACTATCTAATTGCTCTATTTTTTTTCATTTTGTTTGGCCTATATAGCTATAGCTTTGGTTATCCTTAGCTAAATCAATTATTTTTATCAGTACCCTAAATTATAACCACGAAAGTTCTTTTGGTTTTATTTGAGATTAAACTCTTAAAAAATTAATATAACCCATATCTCATTATACAAAGAATTTTCCTTATACTGACTACAATTCCTGACTCAGGCTCTGAGCGCTAAAATCCTAAATGGATCTCACTGTCTTCTCCTTTTTACAAGTCACCCTTTGAAAGGAGCAGGAGAAGCGGAAATTGCTGTATCAGAAGAATGGGGCAGAACTCAGACACAGATCCTAATATTAGTAGATGATGTCTAGCTTATCAAAAACTTCTCTTGAGAAAAATTAAAAGAAACTCCCTACTCTTGGAATATAACTACACAGGTACAATCTTGCCCTCTCTGTAAGGAAACAGTTTCACCAACAATTCAGGTCCAAATTAAAACCCAGTGCCCTTTGAAACACTATTTGAATGATGATTTATTTCCTTCCCATAATTTCACTTGTTTCTTTCTCTATTTCTTTATCAGTCAGTCATGGGACTATAATAGAGAAAAATTATCCCCAACCCTCAATTCCCATTCTTCCTTTACTCTTAAATTTTTTGTATCTCTTTAACACTACACAAAAATGATACAATTCAATCTTTCTTCCCCTATTTAATGGGCCCTCTGGAATTGTCATTTCAGAATATTATAACTTTGTTAATATTTACTAACATTTCTCATGCCTAAAATTCTTTCTATCCTCTGAACTTGAGCTCCTGGATAACTCTTCCATGGCACAGGTACACACTCGCTTTCTGCAAGAAATCTTTTCTAATCCTCTTTAAATTATTGCATTCACTCTAAGATTATTTTACATTTACCCAAAATATATCTTCTTTTTTACATGACTATTTGTACTTTATATTGCTTCCATTTATTAGACCTCAATATAACCTGTCTTCTCCTAATGACACTATACCTCAAGCTATGCTCTATTGACTATCATGTTACTTGACATTCACTTGGAAGGGGAATTTGAAGTAGTCGAGTCCCAGAATCACATCTAGATGTTCCTTTTACTCATATAACTCAACATAATAAAAATTTCTCCTCTGAGATAGACATAATCAACATTTAGTACTTATTCTAAATTATAGTAGGTACAACCCTAAACTCATTTTTCATCTTTTCTCAAAAAATTATTGCCTTTTAATCCATCTAATCTCCTAACCTTATAGAAAATCAATTTAGTATTTACATAGACGGTCCCTCAAATTACCTAAATTCTAAAATTTTTAATGCCTTTACATTTCATGCTCTACTTCTTTAAGTCCAATTTAGCCAGATATAAAGATGTTCACACACTAGATCTCACATAATTCACAATACCCTAATAAGAAATTCAGACATTACATTTTCTGACCACATACTCCTATCATTCTACCTCTCCATATGTTTCCAATTTTTATTTGTCCTCATTAATACTGCCGATCCCTGTATTTTTAGTATTCTAACTTCAATTCTGTCTCTTTTTAAGCTAATTCCAATAGTTATCTATTGCAAGTCCAAACTGTCCTCTGTCTCAAATCCCTTGTTCGCTTAACACTATTTGTCTCATTCCAAACCTCAATGCTGGACTAGGGTGTCACTGTACCAGAATTAATTAAAATGGGCAAGAATATGTATGCAATGATATTATGTAATATATTGATGAGACTTGGCAACTAAGCAAATGTGGATTATTTAAAGGGAGGAAAGAGCAAAAACTAAGACTGACATTTCCAGTCCCTGAGTGGGAGAATGACAGTGATATTGATAGAAACAAGGGATTCTGAAAGAAAATGTGCTTCAGGGTAGAAGCTCACGAGCTCAGCTTTAAATGCTCTCAAGTTAGAGGATTTAGAGAGAGAAAAGGTAGAGGATTATAGTCCAGAATTTTGAGAACAATCAAAACATTGTTTAGGGAATGATATGAATGAAAGACTTGATGTTAGAAAAATATCACTAAAAAACACATCTGCAAACATTTTAAATAAAATATTAGGAAAGAAGTTAAAACAAAATGTCACAAACATATACCAGAAATTCAAGATAAATTAAAATTAGTTAAACCAGAAACCTAATTATTCAAATTAATAACAAAGCAAACAATAATTGTAGCATTTTATCATACATGCAAAAAGTTTCAAAATAAAGAAAACATAGATATTTGTTAAAATACTAGAAAATATGCAATAAATGAACCTTTAAATAAAACTACACACACAGCCCCATTGCACATTAGAATCTATTCCAATAAATTTAAGGGTGAAATGTTTTACCAACATTACTATAACTTAATCAGCAATGATGAAACAAAAAATTAAGGGATAATTATCATTTTTTTCAGTTGATATAAAGTTTACTTAAAGAACCCTAAGAAGCCAGATTAATTAAAATAATAACTAGAGAAATTTTAAGGCAAAATATAAATTCATAAAAATAATCAACATTTCTATATAATACCAATAAAACAATTAAAAGAGTCTGAGAAATTTCATTGAATATTACTATAAAATACAGAAACTGAGACTCTAATATAGGCATAGGAATTATACAATTCCAATGGCAAACTACTGTTTGCAGAAATAAAGACAGATCTAAAGAATTTAAAATATATTAATCGCCTCAGTAGGGCATGTTACTCTACAAATGAGAATGCTATGTGAATCAGTTTACTTGTTCAAATTTTAATATAATGAAACTACTAGATTAATTTATAGAACAAGAAAAATGATAAAATTTATACTGAAGGAAAAATATATAGAATCTCAAGAGAGATAATGAATGAATTAGAAGTGAAAGATAGTTCCAGAGATAAAAACTACAGTACAAGTAATAATTATCAAAACAATTTGTAATTGATTAAAAATGTAGATCAATGAGCGAAACAGGTAAGTAATACATCATGCGCAAATAAACGTATCAAAACACAATATATTCAATTGAAAAGAAACTAGGTCCTGAGATAAGGAATTTTTTTAAATTTTATTTTTTCCTCTCTTTTATTTATTTTTCCAATTACACGAAAAGTTTGTTCTCAACAGTCATCCTTTTAGAAGTTTTTGATTTTCATACTTATCTACTACCGTCTCTTTCCTTCCCACTCCCTTTGGAAGTAAACAATCTGATATAGGTTGTGCATGTACAGTCATATCTTACATATTTCCCTAGTAGGCAAGTTGTGAAAGAAGAATTAGATCTAAAGGAGAAAAAGGCTTATGAGAATGATTTAAACAGCATTAAAGATGTTTTATAAAGTGAACATAGTCCTCTTTTTGGATGTGGATGACATTTTCTGTAACTAATCTCTCAGATTGTCCTTGATCACTGAAGTGCTGAGATGAGCTGTTTCCATCATATTTGATCATCTCACAGAATTGATACTAAAGTGTACAATGTTCTCCTGGTTCTACTTACGTCATTGTGCAACACTTCATTCAAGTTTTTGGAGGGGTATCCAAGTCTGTTCACTCTTTATCTTTTTTTTAGAATCCTGTCTTCCCCTATTTGAACTTTTCTTTCTCCTTTTTCCTTATCCCTTCTTAACAATATTTTGCTTTTAACTGCTACCTGCACTCTCATTTCCCCTGTTGCATCATAATTCCCTGCAGGGTAGAATAAATTTCTAAACCCAATTGGAAATGGATATCATTTCCTCTTTAAACCAAATCTGTTGAGAGAAAGATTTATTCACTGTTTATACTTTCCTTACTTTTCCTCTAATGTAATATGTCCTTCTTGCCTCTTCATGTGGTGTAAATTATCCTCTAATGTCTCTAGCTTCTTCTCCAATGATTCTTTTTAAGTCTTAATTGTGTTATATCTGTCTTGCAATCACACAATTTATCAAAAAATAATCCTTTCAAATGTTGTAATAGAGGTACAATTGTTGAGTCATGAGCATCATAATATCAAATCATTATCAATAGAAAGACTTCATGAGTTAAAGTACTATCACATCTTGATCAATTTATACCTCCATACTACCTAAATTTGGCTCCATACAAATCCCCATAGCCTCTGTCTTATTATGTTTCTTCAACTGTCCTTAGAGAAATACAATTCTCAAAACTTGCAGATACTGTCTGTCCATTTAGTCTTGACTAATATTTTTGTCCTCAGTCTTAATTGACTAGCATGTCATTTTTTCCTTTCCATTTAAATTTTTACACATCACTTAGGTTCCTGTATTTGAAGATCAAATTTTCTGCTCAGTTTTGGTCTTTTTTTTATCAGGAAAGTTAGAAAGTTCTCTATTTTGTTCAAAATCTAATGTTTCCACTGAAAGGATATGATGAATTTTTCAGGGTAGTTGGATCTTGATTGAAATCTTGATTGCAGTTTGCATTTTGGAATATCATATTTTAGTCCCTGCAAATGTTGAAAGCAATAAATCCTGTGAAATTCTAACTTTGATTTCCTGGTATCGAAATGGATTCATTTTTGACAACTTGCATTATTTTATCCCTTAGCTGAGAATTATGCAATTTGGCTACAGTATTCCTTGGAATGTTTATGTTGTAATCTTTTTCTAGGGTGATCAATAAATTCTTTCAAGGGTTATTTTATCTTATACTTCCAGAATATTGAGACATAATAATTTCTATGATAATTTCCATGATAATTTCCTGAAGGATATTGTCCAGACTTTTTTGTCTGATGATAGCTTTCAGGTAGATCAAAAATTCATAAAATATATTTGCTGGATCAATTTTTAAAACTGTCCATATTTCTAAGAAGTACTTGACATTTTCAACTTTGATTGGTAGAATCATGGTATGTTATAGAGTAATTAGTTTCCATTTGACCAATTTTTAGGATTTTATTATATATTTATTATATTTATATATATATTATATTATATATCATATATTATATATTGTATATTGTATATTTTATATTTTTATATATTATATATATATTATATGATATATGATATATTATATTTATATATATTATATTTTTACAGTTATATTTTTTACAGTTAACCTTTGTATTTCCTTTTCTACTTGGCCATTTTGAATTTTAAGAGTTGATTCTTTTTTTTTTCCATTTTACCAGTTTTACTTTTAAAGACATTACTTTCTTCAGGCAATCTTTTATAATTCTCCTGCATGTTTCTCATTAGTATTTTTCTAACTTTCTTCTTTCTCACTTCTTAGTTTTTTAAAATAATTGAGATTTCTTTTTTTATAGATTTTATTTATTTTGAGTATTACATTTTCCCCCTAATCTTACTTCCCTCCCCCCACCCCCACAGAAGGCAATTTGCCAGTCTTTACATTGTTTCCATTTTATACATTTATCCAAATTGAGTGTGATGAGAGAGAAATCATATCCTTAAGGAAGAAATGAAAATTATAAGAGATAGCAAGATCAGACAATAAGATATGTTATTTTTTCTAAATTTAAGGTAATAGTCCTTGGTCTTTGTTCAAACTCCACAGTTGTTTCTCTGGATACAGATGGTATTCTCCATTGCAGAGAGCCCCAAATTTCCCCTCATAGTTGCATTGATGGAAGGAGCAAGTCCGTCAAGGTTGAACATCACCCCCATGTTGCTGATAGGTGTAAATTGGTTTTCTGGTTCTGCTCATCTCACTCAGCATTAGTTCATGGAAATCCCTCCAGACTTCCCTAAATTCCCATCCCTCCTGGTTTCTAATAGAACAATAGTGTTCCATGACATACATATACCACAGTTTGCTTAACCATTCCCCAATTGCAGGACAGTTACTTGATTTCCAATTGTTTGCCACCACAAATAGGGCAGCTATGAATATTTTTGTAAAAGTGATATTTTTGCCCTTTTTCATCATCTCTTCAGGGTATAGAACCAGTAGTGGTCTTGCTGGATCAAAGGGTAGGCTCATTCTGTTTGCCCTTTGGGCATAGTTCCAAATTTCTCTCCAGAAAGGTTGGATGAGTTCACAGCTCCACCAACAGTGTAATAATGTCACAGATTTCCTACAACCATTCCAAAAATGATCATTATCCTTTCTGGTCATATTGGCCAGTCTGAGGGGTGTGAGTTGGTACTTCAGAGAAGCTTTGATTTGCATTTCTCTAATAATTAATGATTTAGAGCAATTTTTCATATAGCTATGGATTGCTTTGATCTCATCTGTAAATTAGATTGCATATCCTTTGACTATTTGTCAATTGGGGAATGGCTTTTTAAAAAAAAATATGACTCAGCTTTCTGTATATTTTAGAAATTAGTCCTTTGTCAGAATCATTAGTCGTAAAGATTGTTTCCCAATTTACTACATTTCTTTTGATCTTGGTTACAGTGGTTTTAATTGTGCAAAAGCTTTTTAATTTAATGTAATCGAAATCATCTATTTGGTTTTTGGTGATGTTCACTGTCTCTTCCTTAGTCATAAACTGCTCCCCTTTCCATAGATCTGACAGGTAAACTAGTCCTTGTTCTTCTAATTTGCTTATAGTATTGATTTTTATGTCTAAATCCTGTAACCATTTGGATCTTATCTCGGTAAAGGGTGTGAGGTGTTGGTCTAATCTAAGTTTCTTCCATACTTACTGCTAATTTTCCCAGCAATTTTTATCAACGAGAGAGTTTTTATGCCAATAGCTGGAATCTTTGGGTTTATCAAACAGCAGATTACTATACTTTTCTCCTGCTTTTCCACCTAGTCTATTCCACTGCTCCACCACTCTTTTTCTTAGCCAGTACCAAACAGTTTTGATGACTGATACTTTATAATATAATTTTAGATCAATTAGGGCTAAGACCCTTTCTTTTGCACTTTTTTTCATTAAATTCCTAGAAATTTTTGACTTTTTATTTCTCCATATGAAATTACTTACAATTTTCTCTAATTCATTAAAGTAATTTTTTGGAATTTTGATTTGTAGAGCACTAAGCAGGTAATTTAGTTTTGGTAGAATTGTCATTTTTATTATATTAGCTCTACCTATCCATGAACAGTTCATATTTCCCCAGTTATTTAAATCTGATTTAATTTATATGAGAAGTGTTTTATAATTGTTTTCAAACAGTATTTGAGTCTGTCTTGGCAAATAGACTCACAGGTATTTTATATTGTCTAAGGTTATTTTGAATGGGATTTCTCTTTCTAGCTCTTCCTGCTGTATCTTGCTAGACATATATAGAAAAGTTGAGTATTTGTGAGGATTTATTTTATAACCTGAAACTTTGATAAAATTGCTAATTGTTTTCAGTAGTTTTTTGTAATATTTCTTGGGATTCTCTAGATAGACTATCATGTTATCTGCAAAGACTGAGAGTTTTGTCTCTTCCTTCCCAATTCTAATTCCTTCAATTTCGTTTTCTTCTCTAATTGTTGAAGCTAACATTTCTAATACAATATTGAATAGTAGTGGTGATAATGGCCACTCTTGTTTCACCCCTGATCTTACTTGGAATGCCTCTAGCCTTTCCCCATGGTGTATAATGCTTGTTGATGGTTTTAGATAGATATTGCTAATTATTCTAAGGAACAGTCAATTTATTCCTACACTCTCTAGTGTTTTTAGTAGGAATGGGCGCTGTATTTTGTCAAAAGCTTTTTCAGCATCTATTGATATAATCATGTAATTTCTGATAGGTTTGTTGTTGATATAATTGAGTATACTAACAGTTTTCCTAATATTGAACCAACCCTGCATTCCTGGAGTAAATCCTACTTGATCATAATGTATTATCCCAGTGATAACTTGTTGTAATCATTTTGCTAATATTTTATTTAATATTTTTGCATCTATATCCATTAGGGAGATAGGTCTATAAGGGTATGCACATTTTTGTTTCCAGAAAGGTTGGATGAGTTCACAACTTCACCAACAATGTAATAATAGCCCAGATTTCCCTCAACCCTTCTAACAATGATAATTATCCTTTGGGGTCATATTGGCCAGTCTGAGAGTTATGAGGTGGTACCTCAGAGAATCTTTTATTTGAATTTCTCTGATAAGTAATGCTTTAGAGAAATTTTTCATATGACTATGGATTGCTTTGAGCTCCTCATCTGTAAATTGCCTTTGCATATCCTTTTATTATTTTTCAATTGAGTTCTTTCTGGAAGCCTTTTTGGTTTCAAAACCAATTCAAAAACCTCTTTGAGGTTTCACATAAAGGCTATTTCTCACTGCTTTCCTCTTCAGAGATGACATTTTTTTCTCCCCTTTGCCATATTAGCTGTTTGTAGTTCATACTTTTCTTGCTCATTTTGATGACTGAGCTCTGCTTCTGAGACAAAGGGGGTACAGTCTCAAACTTTTTCATGCTTGGGTTGGTAGTCTGGTCTCTGACTCACCACTTGCTTATGGAGTTGCATTTTTTAACTGGATTTTGCAGTTTTTCCCCAAATTTTGCTTCCCTCCCCCCACCCCACCCCCCACAGAAAACAGTCTGATAGCATTTACATTGCTTCCATGCTATACACTGATCAAAATTGAATATGTGCAGAGAAAAATTATATCCTAAAGAGAAAAGGAAAATATAAGAGATAGCAAATTAACATGAGATGACTGTTAAAACTCGACAATTCTTTCTATGGATACAGATGGTCTTTTCCATTACAGATACCCTGAAATTAGCCCTGATTGTTGCACTGATGAACTGAGCAAGTCCATTAAAATTGATTATGAACCTCATGTTGCTATTATGGTGTACAATGTCCTTGTGGTTCTACTCCTCTCCTTCAGCATCAATTCATGTAAATCCTTCCAGGATTCTATGAATTTCCATTCTTCTTGGCTTCTAATAGAACAATGGTGTTCTATAGCATACATATACCACGGCTATTCCCCAATTGATGGATATTCACTCAATTTCCAAGTGATTGCTACCACAAACAATGCTGCTACTGCTGCTTTTTTTCACTTCAACTGAAGCAAAATATATTTTGTTCCAATCTTTTTCCTTTACTCTGCATGTATTTCTGTGCTTCAATTGAGTTTCTTCTAAACAACATATTGTAGGATTCTGGTTAATCCACTCTGTTATTAACTTATGTTTTATGGGAGAGTTCATCCCATTCACATTCAAAGTTTTAATTACTAACTCTTTATTGCCCTCCATGCTTTTTTACCTCTGCTTGTATTTACTTCCCTTTTTTCACTTTTTCCATTTTCCTCAGTATTTTGTTTCTGATTACCAACATTTTCAATGTGTTTCCCCCTTATATCCAACTACTCCCCTTTCTTTCTCCTTTCCCTTTACCCCATCTTCTTTCCCTTTCATTAGTCCTCTTTTGCTCCCCTCCCCCTTTCCTTTCTTAATATTTGTTATGTAAGGTATGTTTCTTAACTGAGAGTGTGTGTATGATAACTTTAAGCCAAATCTGTGGAAAGCAAGATTTAGGTGGTTCTCATTTCTTCCTTTCTTTGCCCTCTATTAAAATAGGTCCTTTGTATCTCTTTATGTAATGTGATTTACCTAATTCAATCACTTCCATCCTTCTGTCTCTTTACTGTCCCCTCTTTTTAAGGAGTTATTGTTTTTAAATCATCCTATTAGAGTCACAGATTAGTCATGAGTTTCCATCACTTCTGTCTAAGTATATTCTCTCTAATACAGTTACAATTCTAGAGAGCTAGAAGAATGTTTCTCCCAGGTGGGGATATAACTGGTTACAACTTTTTGGATAGCATTCTTTTCTTTTCCCTGTTTTATTATATTTTCATATGTCTCTTAAATCTCCTTTTGAAGTCCAAATGCTCTATTTAGCTCTGGTCTTTTCATCAGAAAAACTGGAATTCTCCTCTTTCCTTGATTATTTGTCTTTTCCCCAGAAGGTTCACTTTCGCTGGAGAGTGAATTCCTGGGTACATTCCAAGCTCCCTTGCTCTTTGGAATATTGCATTCCAGGTCCTTCGATCCTTTAATGTTGATTCAACCAGCTCCTATGTAATCTTTACTGTGACTCCTTGATAGCTGCATCATCTCATCTGGCTGCTTGCAAGATTTTCACTTTTATCTGATAGTTCCGGAATTTGGCCATAATATTCCTTGGTGTTTCCATTTTCAGAATCCATTCAGGAGGGGTTCACTGTTTACTTTCAATAACTATTTGCCCTCTGGTTCATTAATATCAGGGAAATTGTCCATCACTAAATCCTGTGATGCTGAGTCCAGGCTTTTTTTTTTTCTCTTCAATGTTTCAGCAAGCCCAATGTTGTTAAGTAGTCTCTCTTGGATCTATTCTCGAAGTCAGTAGTTTTGCTGTTGAGGAATATAGTTTCTTCCATTTTTTTCAATTTTTTGATTTTATTCAACAGATTCATGTTTTCTCAATAAATCCTTAGTTCCCAAAGATTCCATTCTTTGTTTTAGAGAATAATTTTCTTCATTTACCTTTTGAAACTCCTTTTCTACTTGGTTAATTCTATTTTTGAAGGACTATCCCATTTGCCCAATTGAAGTTTTGAGAGAATTATTTTCTTTTTGCATTTTTCCAGTTGTATTTTCTAAGGATTTGTTTTCTCTTTGCAAGATGTTAATTTTCTCTTTAGTTTCTTTCCCAAAATTTTTTCAGTTGATTTTGAAACTCCTTCTGGCTCTCTTCTAAAAAGTCTTTCTGGACTGGAAACTAATTCTACTTCTCCTTAGAAGTTCTAACTCTCTGACTGAGTGCCTTTGTCTTTGTGGTAACTTTCAATGGATCCCTAAAATGCTGGCATTTCTTCATTTTCCTAGGATCTTGTGTTGGGAGGCATTGGCTTTGGTTTTGAAAACCCTTGAGGCTTTGCTCACTTGGCTTAGTCACTCCAAATGAGCCAGCCATTAGGGGATGCTGTTTGCTTTCTCTGGATTGTCTTGACCTTGATTTGAGGCCTACTCCCTAGGTCTGGGGGGATGGAGAAAACAGCACATTCTGAATTATCCTTAGACAACATGAACTGCGCTCTTGGTCTATTTAGTTAATCGTATTATTCACTCAACACTGAGGGAGATTTCCTGCCCACACCTGAACTTGGGTGGGGGTGGGAAGGCTATTGCCATGTTTGCTCTAGGAAGAGTCCCTCTCACAGAGATGGTGGAGACTCAGCTGGAAGCACAGGTAATCCACTGAATATATGGGACCCAGGTCTCTGGTCTTCCCAGCCATTGGATTTGATCACTACTCATTCTAAAAATTGAGTTAAATCTTCTGAGACATGTAGAAAAAGATTATCATCAGGAGATCAAGAATATCTCTTTGGTCCATCTCCATTAAAGAAAAGGAAAAAGTTTGTCCTGTGACAATCATAGGAAAGGCATCCTCTCTTCTAGTAATTGCTAGCTAAATTCTCACCAGAGTCCTCTCTAATATGCTGGGGTTTTTTTAACATAGAAGATGCCCATCTACTTGAAAAGCTTGAATGACCTTAGAAATTGCTGTGGAACAATTGATAAAGTATTTGCTATCCAGCAACTCCTAGAGAAAAAGCAGGAACAGAATAATGCTCTGTACATAAAGTGTGTTTACCTGATTAAGATATTTGATACTGTAAGTCATAATGGTCTGAGGAAGATCATGGCAAAATTTGGTTGGTTGGAGAAATAGAAACTGTATGCCAATTTCATGGTGCCATGATCACACTAGTTCTGGGTAAAAGATGACACACATCGCATTTTAACAATAACTAGATAGGTGTGTAGTAGAGATTTGCCACTGGTAACAAACCAGATCAGGTGAGGATATACTTTGGCTCAAGGATAATCTGTTTCTACTCATGGATAAATAATGAAAATATCAAATCTGAAATATAGTGATGAAGAAGAAATACCTTTATATTAAAGAGTCAACATTAAAGTAAAAACAACTAAACTATAAATCTCAGAAATTTAAAAAATTAATTACAAATTTCATCAAATGTGAAAATTGATTGTTTTTGTAGGAACTCTTACTTCTCTAACTTTGCATAGTCACCAATGGCTGGACTGTGTGCTTGTTCTCATGCATTTTGTCCTGATGCTTTCCATGAGGTTGTCAGGCATCTTTAACAAGCACAAAACAACCTCAAAGTCATCAATCACACAGAATATAAACTATTTAACTTTAAAATTCTGTAAGCCAATACTAAAGTGGGGAGACAGTTGGTATATAATTTTCTCATAAATGATTATGCACTTTGGTGTTGAGAAACAACAGAGTAGTTATTGATTCCTTGCTACTTCTTTTAATTTTGGTCTGACAATCAGGACCAAGAAACCAGGTTTTTCACCAACCACCACCATACTATCCATAGGAAAAAACTATTGGTTTCAGAAAATGGAGAAATTTTGGATACTGTGAATAAATACCTTGGTAATATGCTTACAGGATTGTATACATAAAGGATTAGCTTGATGCATCCAAAAAAGTGCAGTTGACCTTCATTTGTCAATCTTTTTTCACTCAGAGTGATATTTGGATGTGGTACTTGTGGAATTCTCTTGCAACAAGAGCAATACTTCTGCCAAGTTACTGTATTTTATCTTGTCCAGGATTGTCAGTACATTGCATGTACCACTGATGTGTGGAATTCACTTTATTTTTATAAAACTTTTTTATATATAACATTTTTTAATGTTATATATTTGTATAGGTATGTGTGTTTCTATTAAAAGGTGACATCCGAATTGCAAGCAGGCCAGAGTTGTGTGAAATAGATAATTTTAGGCACTTTTCCCATCCCTTTTCTTAAACCAGGAAGTGAGCAGTATGGTCCTTAAAAATATTGCTCAGAAATCTAGGGGTTACGAAATTTCAATGCTGTATCAGTCCAGTGAGAAGACAACACCAATGCCCTCAAGCATATGTTTGCAGGGCTGTAATCATCACTACAAAAATACCATGCAAGGTGCTTTATCACTCATTAATTAAAAAAAGACATCAAGGTAGATAAAAGAGTAAGATAATAAAATTGTGAAATATTGGAAGATGGGTGCTGTCTTAATTTGTGCATAAATTGGATTTAAGAATTTAAAGATGGAGAGCTGCACAAAATCCTCAGCCTCACTCTTACTTTGAGAGTCATTCACATACCTTGGCAAGACAGAAGTCAAGATAATAGGTAATAGCCCACCCTGCAGTGGATGATCTTGAAGTTGTTGATCTCTGACCAAATTCTAAATGCCCCAAAGTATCTACTTCATGACACATTAAAATGAATTATTCTCATCCACTCATTCTACTGGGGGAAGTCTTCTCATTATTGTGGTTGAGATTCACTTAATTCATTTCAACTTAGTTTTAAGCATAGTAAGCTTCTTGAAACCATAATTGAAAGTTAGTGGATACCAGAGGTAGATTAGAAGTCTTGAAAAGAACTCATCAGTTCCTCATACAAGAGGTTCTAATCTTCCCTGAACACTCCATACATGGCAAGTGCTCCTTACCAATCAATACATAGATGTCTGGTTGAGATTAACCAATGGATATAAATATGATCAAGTTAGAGACTCAAGGATAATCTGTTGTTACTAGGAGGAAAATAATGTAAATATTACATCTGAAATATAATGAGGAAGTTCCCTTTATATAAAAAGGATAATATTAAAGTAAAAACAATAACAACCCTCTAAATGTCTGAAATCTAAAATTTGAATTACAAACTCCAAGGCACATGTGGAAATTATTTCTTTAGGAACTGCATTGATTTCTGTTTCTGCAATGGCAGGGAAAGAGCAAGTTAAGTGAATATAAAAAATGTCTCCATATTATGTATTACAAAGTAAAAGTAAACAACATGAGTAATTATGTATAAAGAAACATTCAGCATCACAGTATGCCCTTTAGGAGTTCTGTGCAAACCAAAACACAAAGCAAACTATTGAGAACAATTCATCAGAAAATGAGTCCAGAAATATTCCTAACTGGCTTTAAAATATTCACCAAATCAAGTAGAAAAAGATTCATCAGATTTTCAGATTTTATTTGGTCACTGAAGGAAAATAAAACAGTTAATATGCACATTGAATGAAACATATTAATATTTTTGGAAGAGATTTGAAATGATAGGTACTTGGACACCCAACGATACTTTCCAAATCAACAGAGTCCACATGTTTGTTTTCATTCATGTGGCACAGATTCGAATATTTAAAAAAATACATTGCCAAGTGAGATTTGATATGGAAAATAAAATGTAGATGTGACTGTATTTTTTTTTGGCAGAAAAAATTAAAGCATAATAAATGTTTTAGTAAACTTAAAAATAGGTTTGACTATCCAGCTTACATGAGTGATCACATTTTCCTAAAGCTATTAAGTAAATATACCTTTGTCCATTGATTAGATGGCTTCATCTGGATCATGATGCTCTTCCTGTTTATGAATAATGTTTAAGTCTCCTTGTTTCTGTCAGTCTATAATAATCAAAATAGCATGATCTTCAGAACTGATAATACCTCCAATGAGACATTTTCTAAAATATTTTAGGAAAACCAATCAATGATCTTTTATTAAGAATTTCTTATAAATCAAGCATTTTCTGAAGTGCTGGATAAAGTCATAAAAAGGATCACACTTTGGTGAGAGGGGATAATTGAATGAATAACTATGTATACGTGCATGTCTGCTGTTACAAGAACAGGAGTTAGAGAAAAGTGGGAAACTAATCTGGGCACTGAAGGAGTTGAGGAAGAAAGAAGAATGTACTGGAATTTGGTAAATTGAAAGTACCAGAATCTCAACTGAATGATAATTATGGATTGAATAGATCTCAAAACAGTTGCTACTGACTGATGGTGGTAGAATAAAAGTATGAACATGGCATTGGAAGAAAAGAAGTATAGTAACATCCCCATCAAAACCAATGATTCAGGAAATAGAAAAGTACACTTAGTGCAGGAAAGGGAAAAGGGGGAGGGAATCTATACTGTCAGATAGTATAAGAAGATAGAAAGAGTGAGAAAAAAACTAAAGGTTTAAATTGAAAGCCATCTATGGAACAGATATTCCATTGAGTACAGCAAAATGGAATTTTGTGTAATGTAATTGTGTAATGTAACAATAGTGTTGGATATCGAAGGTGTTGTTGAAATGTGAGATGGTGAAAGAAAGAAGCCAGAGGAAGATAGAGAATGGACCTTGAACAATGACAGCAAAGACTTCACAATATCTGGGATAGGGAAAATATGACTGAAGTTGTTGTTAGGATGTTAAAGTATGTTAATCATTGAGAAATGATTTCAGGAAGTTATCAACAGGGATTTAATGTCAGCATAGAACTCTTCAAAGTCATCAGGCAACTGATTGTGTATATCTGGAAGCCATGGTCCAAGAAGGAGAAATGGAAGATGCATGCTCTGTGAGGTCTTAGGCTCCCTCCTAGAGAGAGTGCTTTTAGCATAATGGAATATATGTTCAGGGAGATTGAGAAATTTTTCTTTTTCCAAAACAGGAACACACAGGATCAGTGAATGGGAGAACAATATATGATGGGAGTAACCCAATTCAGTGGTTTAGTGAGGCATTATAAACAACAGACCGAAGAAGCAAGGGATTATATCCAAGCAGTATGTCAGACATATGAATAGTAAAGTTGCACATATGTTTTCAAATTTATTTGATGTTATATACACAACATGCAACAGAACATAGTGATTATAAATTATTCCCATTTGGATGATAAAAAGTATTGATTATAGGATGTTAGATGATATATCTTCAATATAGAATGAGGTTAATAAATGATTTGGAGATTTCATGGACCGATGAAATAAAAAATCTTGTCAATAAAACAAAAACAAAAAAGAAGTCATATAGCGATTTAAATCTTCTTTCAACAATGCTCAAATAGACACAGATTATGCACCTTGTAGACCATCTATCTCAAATAATACTTCTGGCTGCTCTGTGTCACTTCCTCCACTAGTTCCACTTAGAACACCAGTAAATGCATTATCACATCCTGGTTTGGCTCTTGTTCTAAATAGAGCTTCTAACTCAGAAGGAATTGGGAGTGAAGAACATTTGAGGTTCCACAATAATATCTCATCTAATAGGAAAGAAAAACCATGTGGGTTTCTACTACTTCATTTAGGAATGCAATATTACTTTTAATGCATAATCAATCAATGAGGAGAAAAGTTTCAGGACAGAGAATAGGGAAAGAAGTAGTCCAACACTATTATTACATTACATAAAAATCCATTTTGCTGTACTCAATGGAATGTCTGTTTCCATAGATGGCTTTTACTTTAAACCTTTAGTTTTTTCTCACTCTTCAAACTCCTCTATTATATCTCTGGATAAAGCAAGTATTCTCTATCACAGATACCCTCGAATTGTTCTTGATTGTCCCACTTATAAAATGAGAATTAAGGTTGATCATCAACCTGATTTTGCTGTTATGGTGTACAGTGTTCTTCTGGTTCTGCTCATCTTGTTCAGCATCTGTTTATGAAAATCCCTCCAGGCTTTTCTGAATTCCCATTTGTCCTGGTTTCTAATAGAACAATAGTGTTCCAAAATGTGCATATAGCACAATATGATCAGCCATTCCCTAATGGATGGACATTCACTTAATTTCCAATTCCTTGGTACCAAAAAGAGAACTGCTATGAATATTTTTATACAACTGATGTTTTTACCCTTTTTCATCATCTCTTCAGGGTATAGACACAGGAGTGGTACCGAAGGATCAATGTGTATGCACATTTTTGTTGCCCTTTGGGCATAATTCCAATTTGTTCTCCAGAAAGGTTGGACGAGTTCACACCTTCACCAACAATGCATTAATGTCACAGATTTCCAACATCCTTTTCAGCATTGATCACTGTCCTTTCTGGTCATATTGGACAGCCTGAGAGGTGTGATGTGATACCTCTGAGAGGCTTTAATTTGCATTTCTCTAATAAGTAGTGATTTAGAGCAATTTTTCATATGACTATGGATTCTTTTGATTTTCTCAGCTGTAAATTGTCTTTTCATCTCCTTTGACCAATTGTCAATTGGGGAGTGGCTTGGTTTTCTGAAAATTTGACTCAGTTCTCTGTTTATTTTAGAAATGAGTATTGTGTCAGAAATACTAGTTGTAAAAATAGTTTCCCTATTTATTACATTTCTTTTGATCTTGTCTACAGTGGTTTTGTCTGTTGCAAAGGTTTGTAATTTAATGTAATCAAAATTGTCTAGTTTGCTTCTAATGAGATTCTCCATCTCTTCCTTGGTCATAAACTGATTCCCTTTCCATAGATCTGACAGGTGTACTGATCCTTGATCTCCTAGTTTGCTTATAATATTGTTTGTTTATGTCTAAATCCTGTATCCATTTTGATCTTATCTTGGAATAGCATGTGAACTGTTGTGCTTATCCGAATTTCTGCTGTACTAACTTCCAATTTTCCCAACAGTTTTTAATGAAAAGAGAGTTTTTATAACAATAGTTGGATTCTTTGGTTTTATAAAAGGTTACTATAATCATTTCCTTCTATTGCACCTAGTCCATTACACTCTATTTCTTAGCCAATAGCAGGCAGTTTTGATGACTGATGCTTTTTAATATAATCTCAGATCTGGTAAGACTAAGCCACACTTTTTTGCTCTTTTTTTCATTAAAGTCCTTCAGATTCTCAATTTTTTATTTCTCAATTTTATTTCTCCACTTCTCTATTTTATTTCTCCAATTTTTTATTTCTCCAAATTTTTCTAACTCATTAAAGTATTTTTTTGGAATTTTTATTGGTAGGACATTAAATAAAATGTTTAATTTTGGTATAATTCTTATTTTTTTATATTAGCTTGGGCTATCCATGAGCAATTGATATTTGCCCAGTTATTTAAATCTGATTTATTTGTATGAGAAGGGTTTTGGAATTGTTTTCACAAAATTTTTGATTCTGCCTTGGCAGATAGACTCCGAATTATTTGATATTGTCTGAAGTTATTTTGAATGGGATTTCTCATTGTAGCTCTTTCTGCTGCATCTTTCTAGTCATATATAGAGATGGTGAGGAATTAAGAGGCTTTATTTTTATCCTGAGACTCTCCTGAAGATGCTAAATATTTCTGGTACTTTTTTAGATGATTTTGTTGGATTCTCCAGTTATACCATCATCTACAAAGAGTGAGAGTTTTGTCTCTTCCTTCCCAATTTTAATTCCTTCAATTTCTTTTTCTTCCCTTATTGCTGAAGCTAAAATTTCTTATATGGTATTGAATAGTAGTCATGATAATGGACATCCTTGTTTCACCAATGATCTTATTGGGAATGCCTCTAGCCTATCCCCATTGCATATAATGTTTTTTGATGGTTTCAGAGAGATACTTCTTAGTATTCTAAGAAATAATCCATTTATTCCTATACTCTCTAGTGTTTTTAGTAAGATTGTGTGCTGTATTTTGTCAAAAGTTTTTTCAGCATCTATTGATATAATCATATGATATCTGAGAGTTTTATTATTGATATAATTAATTATACTAACAGTTTTCCTAACATGGAACCAAGCCTGAATTCCTAGGATTAATCCTACTTGGTCATAATGTATTATCCTAGTGATCACTTGTTCTAGTAATTTTGCTTAGATTTTATTTGAGAATTTTACATCTATATTCATCAGGGAGGTAGGTCTATAATTTTCTTTCTCTGTTTTAACTTTTCCTGGTTTAGGTACCAGCACTGTATTGGTGTCATAGAAAGAGTTAGGTATTCTGTCTTCACCTATTTTTCCAGAGTTTATATAGAATTAGAACCAATTGTTCCTTAAAGTTTTGATAAAATTCACTTGAAAATCCATCTGGCCCTGGAAATTTTTTCTTAGAGAGCACGATGATGGTTTGATGAATTTCTTTTTCTGAGACAGTATTTGGTGAGTTTCTGAGACTAGCAATTTGGATTTCTTCTTTCTGTATATAACAAAATTGACTAGGGATTTATCATTTTTTTGTTTTTTTTTCTTAAAACCAACCCTTGGTTTAATTTATTAGTTCTATAGTTATCTTGCATTTGATTTTATTAATTTCTCCTTTAATTTTTAGAATTTAGAATTTGTTATTTCATTGAGGGTTTTTAATTTGTTCTTTCTCTATTTTTCAGTTGACTATTGAGTTCATTGATTTCCTCTTTCTCTAATTCATTCATTTAAGCATTTAAAGATATAACATATCCCCTGAGAGTAGGCTTCAGTGTATCCCATAGGTTTTGGTATGTTGTTTCATTATTGTCATTTTCTAGGATGAAATAACTAATTCTTTCTATAATTTGACGTTTGATCCACTCATTCTTTAAAATGAGGCTCTTTAAATTCCAAATAGCTTCGGGTCTATGTCTCTCTAGCCCAATATTGCATGTGATTTTTAGTGCATTATGATCAGAGAAAGATGTATTCCCCATTTCTGTCTTTCTGCAATTGATTAATGGGTTCTTATGCTTAGTACATGGTCAGTTTTTGTGTAAGAAAAAAGTATATTGTTTTCTATCCCCATTTAATTTCCTCCTTAAGTCTATTAAAATCTAGGTTTTCTAAGAATCTATTTACCTTCTTTCCTTACTTCTTGTTTATTTTGTGGTTAGATTTATGTAAATCTGAGAGTGGGAGGTTATTATCTCCCAACAGTAGAGTTTTGCAGTCTATGTCTTACTGTAAAGCCTTCAACTTCTCTTCTAAGTATTTAGATACTATACCATTGGGTGCAAGCATGTTTAGTACTGAAATTACTTTATTGTCTATGGTACCTTTTAGGAGGATATAGTTTTTCCTGCCCTATCTCTTTTAATGATATCTGTTTTTGAAGCTGTTTTTTTTCCTGAGATAAGGATTGCTACCCCTGCTGTTTTTACTTTCGCTAAAGCAAAATATATTTTGCTCCAACCTTTTAACTTTACTTTATATGTATCTCTCTGCTGCTAAATGAATTTCTTGTAAGTAGCATATTGTAGAATTCTGTTTTTAAATCCACTCTACTATTTGCTTAAATCTTAAGGGAGAGTTTATCACATTCACATTCAATGTTATAGTTACTAACACTTCATTGCCCCCCATGTTATGTTCTTTCTGTTTGTTTTTCCCCTTCTTTTCCACTTCATCTATCTTCCCTGTTTAATACTTGAAAGGTAAGATGAGTTTTTTTTTTAACTTAACCTCTATGTATGTTAACTTTAAGCCAAATCTGATGAGAGTAAGATTCAGGTAATTCTAACTCCTCCCTTCTTCCCATCTATTGCAATAGGTCATTTGTACCTCTTAATGTAGTGGGATTTACCCCATTCTGTCTCCTCCATCCTCCCATCTCTTTACTGTCCCCCTTTTTGAGGGGATTACAATTTTAAATCCTTTTATTTGAGTCACAGAAATGTCAGTATTGTCCATCACTTCTGGCTAAGTATACTCTCTCTTATAGAATTAAAATTATTGAGAGTTGTTAGAGTCTTTCTCTGCCAGGGATATAGCCAGTTTAATCTTATTGGAAGCAGTTTCTTTAAATTCTTTTTTACATCTCTCCCTTCTTTTTTAAAACCTTTTTGTGTGGCTATTGAGTTTCCTCTTTGATGTCCAAATTTTTCATCAGGACAAATTGGAAGTCTTTTAATTCATTAAATTTCCATCTTTTGGTGTAGAAGAGAAGGCTCAGTTTTGCCAGATATTGAATTTTTGACTGCATTTCAAGCTCCTTGCTTTTCAGAATATCACATTCCAGGCCCTATGATGCCTTAATGTTGATGTAGCCAGGTCCTGTATAATCCTTACTGTGGCTTCTTGGTACTTAATTTTTTTTTCTGGCTGCTTGCAGGATTTTCCCTTTCATCTGATGTTTCTGGAATTTGGCCACAATATTCCTCAGTGTTTTCATTTTGGGATCCCTTTCCAGAGGAAATCAATATATTCTTTCAATAACTATTTTGCCCTCTGGTTCCATGATATCAAAGCAAGTTTTCCATTATTAATGCTGTAATATTATACCCAGACATTTTTTCTCTTCAATGCTTTCAGAAAGACCAATAATTCTTAGGTTAGTGCTCTTCTATCTCTTTTTGAAATCAGTGTTTTTGATTATAATGTCTTTTATATTTTCTTCTATTTTTTCAACTTTTTTGCTTGTGTTTAACAAATTTTATTGTCTCATGAAGTCATTATTTTCCACAGAAGGCATTCTTTTTTATAAGAGAATAATTTTCTTCATTTACCTTTTGCAAATTCTTTTCCAGTTGGTCAATTCTATTTTTGAAATAGTTTTCCATTTGACCAATTGAGGTTTTGAGAGAATTATTTTCTTTTTGCATTTGTCCAATTGTATTCTCCAATGATTTGTTTTCTTGTTGCAGGGTATTATTCTTCTCTTGGATTTCTCTTTCAAAATTTTCCACTTGACTTTTAAGCTACTTCCAGATTTCTTCAAGGAAGTCTTTCTTTGCTGGAGACCAAATCATATTTTCCTCAGAGGTTCTAGATCTTTCTGAGTTAGGAGTTAGGATGTTTCCCTTCCAGGATTTTTTTATGGGCACCCCATTGCCTGGCCTTTCTTCATTTTCCTAAGATCTTGTGTTGGGGGAGGGGCTGGTTCACAGTGGTTTGGTGTTGGGATTCCTAGAGGCTTTACTCACTGGATTTAGAAACTCCAAGTGGGCCGGTGAATCAAAATTATCTAGTTTATTTTGTAAACTATTCATTGATCTCCTAGCTTGCTTATAATATTGTCTTTTATGTATAAATCCTGATCCATTTTGATCTTATCTTTTTTGAGGTGTGAGGTGTCAGTATAACCCAAGTTTCTATCATTCTGCCATACTAACTTCCGATTTTCCCAACAGTTTTTTTTTACAAGAGAAATAGGTTTAAGTGGCTTGCCCAAGGCCACACAGCTAGGTAATTATTAAGTGTCTGAGCCCGGATTTGAACTCAGGTACTCCTGACTCCAGGGCAGGTACTCCATCCACTGCACCACCTAGCTGGCCCCACTGCACCACCTAGCTGACACCCAGTGGTTTTTATTGAAGAGAGAGTTTTTATCCCCAAAACCAGATTCTTTGGGCTTTTCCAACAGAATATTACTATAAACATTCTCTGCTATTTCCCCTAGTCTATTCCACTGAGCCAACTGAGCCAATATTCAGGAGATATTCTTTGTAAATCATTTTATCAGAGTCACAGATAAGTCATGAGTGTCCATCACTTTTGGCTAAACATATTCTCTCTCATAGAGTTACATTTCTTGAGAGTTATGAGAATCTTTCTCCCAGATAAGGATATAGCCAGTTTCATCTTATTGATAGCAGTATTTTTTCTTTACCCTTTTTTAATCTTTTCATGTATCTCTTGATTCTCCTGTTTGATGTTAGCTCTTGTCTTTCCATCAGGAATAGACAGAATCTCCTATATCATTGAATGTCTATCATTTCTCCCGGAAGAGAAGGCTCAGTATTCCCAGATAGTGGATTCCTGGTTGCAATCCAAGCTCCCTTGCTTTTCAGAATAAATATGCCCAATCCCTTCAATCCTTTGATGTGGATTCAGCCAGGTCCTGTGTAATACTTACTGTTGTTCCTTGGTATCTAAATTGTTTCTTTCTGGTTGCTTACATGATTTTATCTTTTATCTGATATTTCTGCAATTTGGTCATAATATTCCTTGGTGCTTGCATTTTAGGAACCTTTTCAGAATGGGATCGATGTATGTTTTTCTTTTTTTCTTATTATGTTTTTTATTTACACATTACTAAAATATTCTTGTTGAAGAGTAAACATAATACCTCCTGCCCCACAAAAAATATAAAACCTTATGAGAAATAAAGTAAAAGAAAGAGATATATAGATGTGTGTCAGTCTGTGTTCTGATACCATCAGCTGTGTCTTGAGTGGATCACATTTTTTATCATAAGTCCATCACAGAAGTTACTTCTATATTTTTCCACAGTTGCTTTCACTGATTATATTTCCCTCTATCCTTTCCTACCCACTAACATATATTTTCTCTCTCTTTTCACTCTGTCCCTCTTCTAAAATGTGCTGTAGGATATCTGAGTGGTGCAACAGACACAGGCCCCAAGCCCAGTTATCACCCCAGAGGTCCAGCAATCACCTGGTCCCATGGTTTCAGACAAGTCACCTAATCCCAGCACCTTCCAAAAAGTAAAAAGGAAAATGTGTTATATCCAACTATTATTTCCTATTATCCATCCTCTCTTCTATCACCCACATCCCCCCTCCTTTCACCCTGTCCCCCTTCTCTCCTTTTATCTCTAGATGGTCTATATCCCATTGAATGTGTTGTTTTCTCTCTGAGTCACTTCTGAGGAGAGTAAAGATTCCCTCATTACTCCCTCACCTTCTCCCCTTCCATACCATTGCAAAAACCCATTACAAAAAAACCTTTTATATGAAATAACATAGCCTATTTCTCCTCTCCTTTCTCTTACTCCCAGTACATTTCCCCTTTAGCCATTGACTACATTTTTACAATATATCTTTAAATTAGGCTTTCTCCTTTGCTTCATCTATAAAAGCTCCTTCTACTTGCTCTATTAAATGAGAAGAATAATATGAGTATTATCAGTATCAATTTTCCATGCAGGAATACGTGCAGTTCATCATCTCAAGTCCCTCATAATTTACCCTTCTCTTCCACTGTCTATGCTTCACTTGAGTCCTGTACTTGAATTTCAGACTTTTTGTTCAGCTACAGTCATTTGAATAGGAACATTTGAAATTCCCCTGCTTCTTTGAAAGTCCATCTTTTCCCCTGGAAGAGGATATTTAGTTTTGCTGGGTAGTACATTTTTGGTTACATGCTGAGCTCTTTTTCTTTCCAGAATATTATATTCCTAGCCCTACATGCCTGTAATTTAGTTGCTGTTAATTCCTGTGTGATCCTGACTGCAGGTCCACAATATTAGAATTGTGTTCTTTTGGCTACTTGTAATATTTTTCTCTTTGACTTTTGGAGTTCTGGAACTTGACTATAATATTTCTGGTAGTTGGTTTTTTTTTTGGATCTCTTTCTTGAGGGAGATTGGTAGATTCTCTCAAATTCCATTTTAACCTCTGCTTCTAGAATATCAGGGCTATTTTCCTGTAGTAAGTCTTTTAAAATGAGGTCAAGGATCTTTTCTTGATCATGACTTTCAGGTATCACAATAATTTTTAAATTGCCTTTTCTGAATGTTTTCCAGAACAATTGTTTTTCAAGTGATATATTTCATATTTTCTTCTAATTTTTCCTTCCTTTGGTGATGAACTATTACGTATTGGTTTCTCACAAAGTCATCAGTTTCCTTTATCTCCATAATACATCTGAATGATTTGTTTTCTTCAAAGAACTCATCTCTTTTTCCATCTGTCCAATTCTAGTTTTAAAGCATTCTTCTCCTCAATAACTTTTTGAATTGTTTTATCCATTTGATCTAAGCTTGTTTTTAACATGTTATTTTCTTTAGCAATTTTTCTGGATATCCTTGACTAAGCTGCTGAATTCATTTTCATGTTTTTCCTGCATCTCTCTCATTTCTTTTCCCTCTATTTCTCCTATCTTCCTTACTTGATTTTCAAAATCATTCTTTTGAGCTCTGTCATAGCCTGAGCCAAGTTGTATATTTCTTGCAGTCTTTAGATGCAGCAGCTTGAATTGTGTGGTTTGGTCTTCCAATGGACCAAAGTAATTGCCTATGGTCAGGTTCCTTTTTTCTGTTTACTCATTTCCTGAGCCTGTGTCTGGTTTTGCGTGCTTCCTGAGCTTTTGAGTTTTATGCAGATACCCCCACAAGGACCTCAAGTGTGGGAGGTTCTGACTGCTCTCCTGGTCTGTGCATGACCACAAGCACATCCCTCTGTCACAGGGCTGAGTTGGGAAGTCCCTTCTCTGTGGGGGTCTAGACTACAATCAGTATCTGAATGTGGTCTGAGCCCCAGAGTTCTCTTCTGAGAACAGAGGACAGAGGACAGACCTCAGAAGTCTCCCTCTACTCACTTACCTTTAGTGGCCTGAAGACTTAGGACACATATGCTTGTAGGCACCTGTTGGGCGAGTACACAGGCCTGGTTCGTTTTCCTGGATTTGGGCTTCTGTGGCCACACTTAGTGCCGCCACCTAGCTGTAAGCCTGGGCTTTGCAGAGTGCCAGGACTGCGCTGATGATCTGGGTTTTGCATTTGCTTTGGTAGAGGTCTCCCAGCTGATCTTCCAAGTTGTGCTTGATGCTCCCTTGGGTGCAGGCCAGGAAACTACTTCTGCTGCCAGGAACAGGTACTTCCAGGTGCCCTGGGGCTATTCCTCAGAGGCTGAAGTTCTTTGCTTTAGTGGGCACAAACCCTCTAACCCTATGGAACTGAGTTTTTCATTATTTTCCAGGTTACCTTTAGCTAGAGAATTGCCTCACTGCATCTTTCTGTAGTTTCAGTCATAATTTTAAGATTTTTTGAAATATTTTGGAGAGTACACCTAAGAGAGACTCTTCTCCTGCCACCATCTTGGCTCTACCACCCAACGTATTCTTTCAAAAACTATTTTTCCCTCTGGTTCCATGATTTAATGCCAGTGTTCCATGCCTATATCTTGTAATGTTAAGTCCAGTCTTTTTTTCTCTTCAATGTTTTCAGGAAACCCAATGATTCTTAGGTTGTCTCTCCTGGTTCTATTCTTAAGGTCAGTGGTTTTGCTGATGAAGTATTTCACATTTTCTTCTATATTTTGATTTTGGGGGTTTATTTAATGGATTCTTGTTGTCTCATGAAGTCCTTAGTTCCCGCAGATTCTGTTCTTTTTCTTAAAGAAGAATTTTTTTCATTTACCTTTTTCAACTCCTTTTACAATTGATCAATTCTATTTTTGAAGGAGTTTACCATTTATCCAAGGGTAGCTTGGAAAGAATTATTTTCTTTTTTAATTTGACTGATGAATTATTTTCTTTTTTTTTATTTTCCAAGGATTTGTTTTCTTGTTGAGAGATGTTAATTTTCTCTTGCAAGGTATTAATTATCTCTTGAATTTTTTCCCCAATATTCCCAATTTTTCCAATTGATCATTTAACTCTTTCCTGATTTTTTTCTAGGAAGTCTTTCTGGGCTGGAGAACAAATCATGTTCTCCTCAGAACATCTAGATCCATCTGAGTCAGGGTCTTTACCTTCTACTTAGTTTTATATGGACCCCCTTTCAGTTGGCCTTTTTTCATTTTCCTTGGATCTTGTGTTGGGGAGGGGCTAGCTCACAGAGATTTAGTTTTGAAATCCCTAGAGGTTTTCCTCACTTGGCTTAGTAACTCCAAGTGGTCCAGCCAGTAGGGGGTGCTGTTTGATTTCTCTGGAGTGTTTCTGGTCTTGATTTGATACCCTCTACTTAAGCGTAGAGGTGGTGAGGGGTGACAGAAGGGTCTGAATTATCCTTGAACAACATGGACTATGCCCTGGGAAGAGAATATTAATCTCACTTTCATCTGAGGGAGCTCTGCTGCCCACACCTGAGACTGGGGGAGGCAGAGTAGAGTTGCTTTTACTGTATTTGTTCTGGGAAGAGGACTCTGCTGAAAGTATGGAGTTCATATCCTTGGGCTGAGGAGATCTATGTCCAACAGCACTCTGCAAATCTGTGTGCTGGTGTTCCTTTGCTCTGCTCCCATGGTCTAAGTTCTGTGGCCTTGGACCCTGGCTTCCCCAGTCAAAGCTTCTGCAGCTAATCTTAAATTAGTCCAACTTTCACCCCACTCCCACTGGCTCTATGCTCACTGCCCCAGTTCACCCATGGTCCCAGGAGTCAGACATTTTGGTAGATGTTCTTCTCTGAGCTTTTCTTTCTGGGGTTTTGTCTATAGGATTTCTGTTAAGAGGTTCTTTCATATTATTTCTGAATGGAAACCAGGAGACATTAGTTCAGTGACTGTCTTCTCTCTGCCATCTTGGCCAGAAGTTAAATTTGGTTTCTTGAACCTAAAGATCATATCTTATTCATTTTCAAAATTATTACTATTAGCATATTAATTTACACATAGTAAAGCATGATAATTTCTTGTGGAATTAAATTATTGAAATAGCAAGGGAATTCTGAGTATGACTACATTCTCCATTTAGTCACTACAGTGTCTAATTGATAAACGAAGCCACATAAATTAGCAACTTTTAATTTTAGATATTATTTTGGAAGTATTTTTTGGGGGTAAAGAAAATATCCTTAAATACATATTTAATAAGGGATATGCTGAGATTATGTTACTAACCTGATATATAGATGATCATTATATACATATAGAATGTATAGTTTGAAATTATATTTACATAATAGTTGAGAGCACACATGATATGCCCTATTTGGTAGCAACCCATGAGAATAGGTTTTAATGCATTAATAATGAAGGGGCTTTTACAGAGACATACACACACACACACACACACACACACACATAAAATTTATGCCAAGTTCATTAGGTGTTTTCTGTTTGCTATGATCTGTTGTAATGAAATAAAAATTTTCAATTGATTGGTGAATTGTGACAATGTTTATACAGGACATTGGACTGAAATTGATCTCTTTTGGTGGATAGCAAGAGAAGAATAAGAATTACTATTTTTGAGAAAGTTATTTTTGCCCTTCTCTCGATATAAGGTTTTTATTTATCTCAGATCTGTGCTTATTTGAACTGGGTCAAACAGTGATGTCATTTTGGTCTTCTTCCATAATGAATGATAAGAACCAACAACCAAACATTCTTGATTATAAATGAATAAGACTATGGAGATTGAACAAATCAGATCATGTTCTTGAGTGCTTTTAAAAGACAAAAGAGTAATAAGAGGTCCAATTGGAATCCTTTAGAAAGTTGTCAATAGCTTCTGCAAAGAGGATATTCAAATCCAAATAAGATTCTGTCCTATGGTAAAACCTGCTTGACCTATTCTACAGTAAATCTGTTCCATATATGAGGGTATATAGAACACAAATTCTTACCTGTCTTTTATTCTACATCTTAAATTAAACATACATATTTATGAAGTATTCTTTGATTATTCCAACTCATAGTGATATCTCTCCACTTTTTCATTTCCTATTAACAAGGGGATTTTTTTTTTATCCATCTACTAGGTCATACAAAGAGGGAACTTGAAAGAGATTTCAAAAAAGAAGAAAAGGACTCGCATGATAGAAAGAATGGGTCAGTGCTTAGGGGAAATGTATTATTTCCATTATTCTAATTTTAAAACTACTTTCCTCAGGTTTTGAAGATATATGTACATAAAACACTGATATTGAAATCCATCCTCCCCCATTTAACAGAATAATTGTTTTTGCATGTTTGCACAGGTATTGGGTTAAGTGACTTATCCAAGATCACATGGTTAAGAAAGTATTAAGTGTCTTAGGTCTGATTTGAACTTAGGTCTTCCTGACTCCGGGACCAGGTTTTACTGTCCACTCCTCACCTAGCTGTCCCTAACAGAATTATCTTTAACTTCTGCTTTCTCTCTCTCTCTCTCTCTCTCTCTCTCTCTCTCTCTCCCCCTCTTTCTTCTTCCCACTTGATGACAAGTTCACTCTGTCTTTGCACCCTACAATGAACAGAGTATTTGATAAGTAGCTGATTCTGAATAAATGCTTTTTAACTTATTAATTAAAACTTAAATAAATCACAACCTTGAAGTGGTAGAAGTCACTTGAATGAATGGATTTATGTTAAATCATTATATTAATGATCAACTTTAAAACAAAACAAAATAAATATTTTTCGACCAATTCATTTCACAATTCCATATTTGCTTATTTATAAGTAATTCACCTCTGAACTTAGCTGAGTCTCTTTTTCTTACAGATTTTAATTGATAGATTTGCTCTTGTTCACAACACTATTCCCCCTTTCCTCTATCTATTTATAATTCTTGCCTATCTTTCAATTTTCAACTTAAATTAAGCATTTTTTTTAGGTTTTTGCAAGGCAAATGTGGTTAAGTGTCTTGCCCAAGGCCACACAGCTAGGTAATTATTAAGTGTCTGAGACCAGATTTGAACCCAGGTACTCCTGACTCCAAGGCCAGTGCTTTATCCACTATGCCACCTAGCCTCCCCATTAAGCATATTTCTTATCTACCTTTCAATTAAAAACTTTAACTAAGCATACATGTCTATGAAACATTCCTTGATTATTCCAACTCATAATGAACTCTCTCTATTTTTAATGCTCATAACATTTTTCTATAATATTCACTTGGAAATCAATTATGAAAAGTATTTTTCTATAATTAGGTTGAACTACAATTTCTTTATATTATTTTGTTTGTGCTTATGGTTTATTTCTTCCTTCAATTTTATGTCCCATTGATGCTCTACTACCTTCCATTTTTTTAATCATCTATAAATCCTATCAAAATGTCTCATATGTTATAAGTAAAGGAGACATAAAACTTAAAGAAGAAAATATCACCTTAAGAAAATTAGGACAATGATTAAAAAAAGAAAAAGTTATCAAAAGTCAATGATGTGAATTCCTTAAAAAGTGAAATTGAACAAATGGGGAAAAAGGAACAAAAATCCACTGAAGAAAAAAAAAGTCCGTAAAAGGTAGACTTGTTCAAATGGGAGGTACTGAAGTCTACTGAAGAATATTATTCCTTAAAATATAGATTTGGGCAAAAGGAATCTGATGGCTTTGTGAAAAATTAAGAAATAATAAAAAAACCCAAAAGAATGAAGAGCTAAAATACCTTGTGAAATATATGATTGGAAAAACAACTGACCTTGAAAATGGATTCAGGGTAGATAATTTACAAATTATTGGACTAGCTGAAAATTCTGATTAAAAGAAAAAAGAGCCAATACATTATTTTTCAAGAAATCATCAAAGAGGAGGCAGCTAGGTGGTGCAGTGGATAGAGCACTGGCCCTGGATCAGGAGTACCTGAGTTCAAATGTGGCCTCAGTCACTTAATAATTACCTAGCTGTGTGGCCTTGGGCAAGCCAATTAACCCCATTGCCTTGCAAAAACCTAAAAAAAAGCAGAAAGAAATCATCGAAGAAAACTGTCATGATATTGTAGAACCAAAGGTCAATTTGAAAGAATCCAATCATCATCTCCTAAAAGAAATCCTTCATTGAAAACTCCCAGGAAAATTATAGTTACATTTGTGAAATTCCATGACAAGTGGAAAACATTGCAAGCATCAAGAAAGTAGAATTCACGTATCCTCTAGCCACAGTCAGGATAACACAAGATTTAGTAACTTCTACTTTAAAGAGTCACAGGGCATAGAATATGGTATTCTTATAGGCAAAAGAGTTTGGATTACAGCCAAGATTCAACTTCCCAACAAACTTAAACATATTCTGTCAGTGGAAAAGGTGAATATTCAATGGATTAGGGAACTTTCAAACTTTCCTGATGAAAAGACCAGAATTGAACAGAAAATGTGATCTTAAAACATGAAATTCTAGTAAAGAAGAAAAAGGTAAACAGGTAAGGGAAATCATAAAGGACTTAATGTTGTTAAACTGATTATATTTCTACATGAGAAATGGTACTGATAACTCATATGGATATTTGTCTTTCATTCTTAAAGAAGACCATGATGTCAGGGAGATAATTCCATGGCATGGATGTGAATTGGATTTGAGTGTAGTTGGTTCTGTGCAAAGTTATCAGTCTCAATTTATCCTCTTGAGTTGTATGGGTTCAATGACCAGATATGAAGCAGGATGTCTGGAGTTGGTCCTGTAAGCAGGATAGTATGGTTTAACTCACTTACACAGGGTCATACAACTAGTAAGTGTCAAGAATCTGAAATTGGATTTGAACTGAGTTCCTCCTGACTTCAGGATCAGTGCTTTATCCATTGCACCACTAGTAAAGAAATAAAATAGACAGAGACCACAGGTGTGAGTTGAATGTGAAGGAAAATCTAAAAAAACCCTAAAATTAATAGGTGAGAGATGAATGTACTGGCAAGGGAGAGGGGAAGGTAGAATGAGTTACAATGAAGAGGCAGCAAAAAAAAATACCTTTTACAATGGAGTGGAAAAGGGAAATATGAGAGAGTGAAAAAAATTTTACTCTCATCACAATTGACTGAATGGAGGGAATAACCCACACTCATTTGATTATAGAAATATATCTTATCCTACAAGAGAGTAAAAAGGGAAGGGAACAACAGAATGGGGGTGATGGAAGGGAGTTGGGAGATTAGCTAGTGAGAAGCAAAACACTCTTGAGGCAGGACACAGTGAAAGGAGAAATTAAAATAAACGCTGATTTGAGAATAGGCTAGAAGGAAATAGAGTTATCAATAGTAACTGTGAAAAAAATGAAGAAAGTTTTCAAACATAGAGAACTGAATTAAATTTATAAAAATAAGAACAATTCATTAATTGATAAATAATCAAAAGATATGAGCAGTTTTATCAATAGTCATATTTTAAAATATTGTTCCCTCACCATTGTTTGGAGAAATTCAAATTGAAACAATTATGAGGTACTATCTTATAATTATTACATCAAGTAAAAAGACAAAAAAAGGAAAATGACAAATTTTGAAAGGGATATAGGGAAAATGAACAATTGAGTTGTAAAGTGAGTTTGCCTTTCTGTAGAACAAATTATAACTATGCCCAAAGGGTATAAAACGATGCTTATTTGTTGACCTAACAGTACTACTCCTACTAAGTCTGTAAGAGATGAAATAAACAAAGGAATGGGATGAGAAATGGCTTATCAAATGTGTTGTGATTATGACGGAATGCTATTCGGCTATAAAAAATGCTGAGCTGAATGCTCTCTGTAAAACCTAGAAAGATTTACATGAGCTGATGCAAAGTGAAATGTACAGTAAACAAAGAAATGGCAATATTATCAAATGATTTACTCTGAATAATTTGGATTTTCTCAGCAATACGGTGACTCAAAACACCTCTGAATGACTTATATCATTCCCAGATAAAGTGCTGATATGTTATGAATACACTCAAAGCATAATGCTTTTTTCTTTATTTTTCTTGAAGTTTCCTTTTGGGGGAGAATCTGTTTTTTGTCAAAGCATGAGTATTATGGAAATAAACTGCATGGCTCTAAAAATGTAATCTATGTCAAACTACTTGATTTTTCAAAGAGTGGACTTGGGGGAAGAAGGGAGAGAATTGGAAACTCAAAATTTTAGAAGAAAATGTTAAAAGATATTTTTATATGTAATCAGGGGAAAATAAATACTAAATCAATATTTTTTAAAAGGAAAATAGATTTAATTTAAGATTTTAAATAAATATTTTTTATATAACTTTTAGGATTATTGCTTAAGGTAACTTAATATTCTTGGGAAAGGAATTTTTTTATCAAGATCAAGAGTGTTATTTTTTGTTTTGTTTCACATTTGTTATCAACTATTATTATTTTTAATGTTTATGCTGAAATTTTTCTTACATATCAAATACTCCACTAAATTTTTGTCAATTTTTTTTCTTCAACTTTACTTGGGGTAATCATGTGGACATAAAAACAGTCAATATTTTATCTGAATTGAAATCTCACCTGAGATATAAATGGATATTTATTTTCATCCTACAACATGTGATGTTCAGGGGCAGCTTCTTTTTTTTTCATGATTTATTTATTTCACCATCAGTTTATTCATCTGATGGAATTATGTTCTAAGTTGTATTCTTTTCTTATTTTTTTTCATTTGAGATAGTCTTGTTCTTCCAATTAGATTATGAATCTTTTGATACTAAAAACAGTTATACACTCCCCCTACTCTCAAAAGTTGCTAGTAAGGTTCAGCACACAATGAACACACAAAAGAACATGCAAATTGAATTAAATCAAATCAAATTAAATTTTATTAAGCAGAAGAGAATTGACAGATATAAGAATCCTGCATCTTTCCAAGTACCACTTTTGGTAGACCCCTTTGCTCTATTAATGAAAGGGGGATAACTAGAATGGTCATGAATAATTGAAAAAATCTGACTAAGGGAATGATATTTTGAAACATAAATATATATGAATATATATGTATGCATATCTATGTATATACAATTTCACAATTTCATTATTCTTGTTTTTTCCAGTGTTATATTATCTCATCTTTCAGATGTCTGCTACCTTTTAGAAATGAGACCAAGTTCAGTCAAGGGATGGGAAAGATTATTTGGTTTCCCTGACACATAAAAGAAACTGTCTTTGTTAGGATGTTGCTTTTGAGGAATAACTTGGGTTAAGGGGTTCAGAAATTTTCTAGGAGAAGGTCACATTTACAGAGCATAGTAAAATAGATAGTCCTTGCATACCATATTTATATTTTCAATATTGAAGTCAATCTAACTAGTATCTTTTCTCCTTCTCATTTTATTTTATTTTTTTAGGCTTTTTTTGCAAGGCAATGGGGTTAAGTGACTTGCCCAAGGCCACACAGATAGGTAATTAAGTGTCTGAGGCTGGATTTGAATTCAGATACTCCTGACTCCAGGGCTGGTGCTCTGTCTACTGCTCCATCTAGCCGCCCCTCCTCATTTTATAAACCCCAAATAGACACCTCTTGTTGTATAAAAGCATCATACAATATTATATAATTCTCACATAGCTAGAGAAAAATGGAGCAATAGATAGAACGCAACAAATGGATCACTAACCCTTGAATTAGGAGGACCTGAATTCAAAGTTAGCCTCAGACTCTTGATACTTGCTAACTGTGTGAACCAGGGCAAGTCACTTAACACTCATCAAAGGAAAAAATAGCTAAAATAATAATAATAACTGAGAGAACTTGTCCTGAATATCTTTAGTGATTAGGGCAACTTTCCACCTTTCAGGAAGATATAAAATATAAGAAATGTTTATCTAGTCTTTGAATCAAACAAATTTCATTTATTAATTTGTGCCTTGAAAGGTTATCATTAGCAGAGCTGTGATTTCTTCAATATTGCTATTCCCTTCATTTACCATACATTTCCCAAGAAGATTTTATTAATGAACATTTGTTTCAAATATATTTAATATGTAGCTACATGCAGAGATATTACAGGTTACCATGAATTAAATAGATGTGAAAGAAAGAACACATTAATTTGATACTTAAAAAACTTCTAAAACCTTCATAATAAACTGAGCAATTTTATACCTATTTTATTATCTTGATTTTATAATTCCAAGAAAGTTTTATGTTAGTCTCACTTGTATCTGGAACTATATGATTATATTTTCCATTGTGAAAGTGTCAATGACATGAGAAAAAAATGTAAATTTCCCTCAGATTTCATGGCAATGGCATATTGGTTCATGAAAAGTAGAAGCAGCATAAGATCATCAGAAAATGGATATAGAGATGGAAAACAACATAATTAATATAAGATGATAGGAAATTAAGTTCATATCGATGAGAAAATGAAAATGTGAAAGGGCATAAAGGAATTCAGAGAATAAAAATGTCAAAGTACTTAGCAGTTATATGGACTTTGATTATACTTGACAAATTTGATTTAAGGTTATGGGAAATATTGAAAGAATTGAAATAACTACAGAAATCTTAGGTGAGAGAACTTGTGCCTAAAGGACACAAGAAGTCATATTTAATATGTAATTAAATGTAACTTAAATGCTCAAAATTGGAATATCACTGGACTTGGAATCAGGAACATTTGAGATAAAATTTGACTTCAGATATTTACTGTGATCTTGGTCAAGTCACTTTACCTTAGCCTCCATTTCCTCATATGCAAAATGGGGACAGCAATAATATCTATCTCTCCAGGTTGGCATGTGGGTGTAATAATATTTATAAAAGCACTTTTTTTCATAGAAAAGGAGACAAAAGAAATTCTGCTTTTTTAATATTCTGGATAACATTCTATGAAACATTTTCATGAAAGCATCACTACCCTATTTCAGAGTTAAAAAATTTGAGCTTCAAAAAATTTACTTGTCCATAATTATGAAAAAATTAGTAGCCAATTCTGGTAGTCAAATCCAAAGCAGTCATTTTAAGTTCAATGGCTTTTGACAATACCCTGACAACTTTCTCTGTTATATTTTTCCCCTTTAAGATAATGATGGAATCAGATTAGTTCAGTTAAAGTACACATAACAATCAGATAACTTTGGGGGTTTTGTGCTTACTCTCCTGAAAAAATATTTAAGCAAATGTTAAATAGTCTTACGTACATTTATATAGATCTATTTCCCATAATACAACAATATATTATAAACTGTGGTAACATTTCCCTTTTAGTTTTTTTGTACTTGTAGGATATCAATGTATCAATGTAATGACTAAAGAACAATAGACCCAGAAAAGTCTCCCAAAGCCTGTGGCATCCTCATCCGGGATCCTCCTTCTGCCATGTCAGCTCCTTTCTACCATTGGAGAATTCTATAAAAACTTCATTTTAGAGAGAACCAAAGTAAGCTAATCATTCACCTCCGGCCTACTTTCCAGACCACTACACCATCCTTTTATTGATAGCTTTCACCTACACCTCATTTTTTGTCTTGTTTCATTAGAAAATGAGTAACTCGAAGGTAGTATATCTTTCTTTTTGTTTGCATTTGTATTTTCAGTGCTCATCACAATTCTTGGCAAATACACATGAAAAGATAAAAACACATACACACACAATTATTTATTCAGGAAGTCAGATTAACTTGAGCTGTTTGTCACTTATCTGAGAGGAAATGTCCAATAAGTAGAGTGCAATAAGAAACTAGAACTTAGCAACAAAATTCAGGCTAGAAATACAGATATAAAAATCAAAATCAAAAATATTAAATAATTGTTAGGTGACTCTTTGAAAACTAATATGGTCATTATGTAATGATATAAATAAAGAGAGTAGCAGAAACTTATTCAAAGCAATCTATAGAAATTCCACAATAAGAGGACAGGTCATGAATTTGATTCCAGCAAAAGAAACTGCTAAGGATTGATTCTACAAGAGGGAATGTAACTAGGAGAAAGTAGTAGAAGCAACCTCACCACTCTCACCATGAAGTCCCAAACTCTGTCCAGGTGTATTGTCATTCCCATGCCACTATCATGATTTACTCCTGCCTTCTCCCTTAGAAGAAGATACTATTATTAATTAATTAAAATTCCCTAGAGAAAATTGCTCACTCTGCAGTGGTAAAAGCAACTCTTTCTTACATCTACCTTCCAAATAATATAATGTCACCTACCTCCTAAATGAAATTCTGTCAAGGGTCAGTCAGATCATTCTATCATGAAAAGGTACTTGGATAGCTTTTCTTTGGGATGAACTATTTTTTAGGGTTTGGAACTAAATTTTTAAGATTTAGAAAAGAACTGGTTCATTTTAAAAGCTATTTAATATATTTTGAATGATACAACAGAAGATAATCTATAGAAACAAGAACTTTTTTTTACCCATGGCTATTATGAAAGTCTTAACTTTTTATCTTGTCTTTCTGAAGCCATAAGATAAGTTCAAGGAGAAATTGGAAGTCTGAATTGGTATTAAATCAGTGGGCTTATACTTTTCCTGCTGCAAAATTGTTCATCTTTAAAGAAGGGAGAAATTTGTCATAACATATATTAAGATAAACCAGTATGGTTGAAATTTGACTTTCTCTATTTTTTTCCCCTTGTATTGCATGTCTGGAGAAATCTTATCACTAAATTTTGGACTGAAAAAACTCCAGAGTATTTGGGATGTAATAAATCCTACAAATAATAATTCTATCCACAGACCAAATGATATTCTTTAAATAGTCCCAATTTGGACGACAGTTGAAATTTCTTAGGCATACTCCTGATAAATGGTTTGTTTAATGGACTGTATTCAGAAAATATTTACCTAATGATGACAATCTAAAATTTGTTTTGAATTCTTTATTTCTTTTTAATTAGTTTCTATGGTTTCCTTCAAGAATTTGTTCAACTCTTATCTTTTATAAGAGAGCTTTGCCCCTGCCAATGACTTCTCCTTTGAGATTATCTTTAATCTATTCTTTACATATTCTTCATGTACCTAGTCATTTACATGTTGTCATCCCCATTAGAAAACAAACTCTTTAAAGGAAGGAAATATGTTGACTTCTTTTATATCTAAAGCCCATGGCACAAAGTACATGATTAGGAAATGCTTTTGGAATGATTGACTGAATAAAATTCTGATCACTTATTGAAATAAATAAAATTAAAATATATGTACATATACAAACATACATATATGCATGCAAGAGTGTTTGCCTAATGCATAGATATATAATTTGGCTACAGCCCAATCTATGTGCATGGTAGAAAGGACAGATTTCTAGTCTGTCAAGTGTAAGAGATAACAAACTATTATTTACCAGAAATTCTCTGATGTTCACTGAAATTAAAAACAAATAAATAAAAATCTATAGAAAAATCTTATGTATTTTCAATTTTAAAATATTTGTTTACTATTTCATTTTTCCCTATATGTGGAAATAAATTTGAATGTTTGTTTTTAAAACTTTCTATCCTATTTCTCTTTCTTCCTTCCTCCTCAACCCTTCCCATTGAGAAAGCAAACAACTTGATATAGAATATAAATGTGCAGTCATGCAAAACATAAACCTAATGGCCATGTTGTAAAAGAAAACATAGGTACTCCTCAAAAAAAAGAAACCCCCAAAAAAGTAAAGTAAAAAAGAATGCCTTAATCTGTATTGTGAAAACTACTGGCTAGTTTTCTGTGGATGGAGAGAATTCTTCATTATAAGCCCTTCTGAGCTGTCTTCCATCATAATCACATACCATAATTTATTAAACCATTCCCTATTTGATGGGTGCCTTTTCAATTTTCAAAGCATTGCCACCAGAAAAGAATTGTTTTAAATATCCTTGCGAACTTTTATCCTCTTTCTTTTTTGGTTTTCATCTCTTTTTGGATATACTTAGTAGTGTTTTTTACCAGCTCAGATATTATTTTTAATTTTAAAGATGTATGTATTTATTTATTTAAATATCCTTTTTCATTTTTAGGGTTTTGAACTTATTTTTAAGGTCTAGTAAAGAACAGATTCATTTCAAAAGGTATTTTATAGGGGCAGCTAGGTGTATAGTGAGTAGAACACCGACCCTGGAATCAGGAGGTCCTGAGTTCAAATCCAGCCTCAGACACTTAATAATTACCTAGTTGTATGACCTTGGGCAAGTCACTTAACATCATTGCCTTGCAAAAAGAGATATTTTATAATTTTGAATGATGAAACAGAGGATAGTCTGTTGGGACATTTCAAAGAGTTTAGAAAATGATAGTAAAATATCTACATTGATGAGAAGTTATTATATGAATATTGAGAACCCTGTGCAAAAGCTGTGAAAACAATTCTTTATAAGTATAGATGTTTTGTTTCATTCTCTAAAGCAGTTATCTATATCCATTATGTTTGGCCTCTTGTTTCTTGTGCCAATTTTGATGTTAATACTTAATGGATTGTGAAAGCTGATAAGTTGGATTTTGTGTGAAATCAATTGCCTTAAACAGTTCTCACTGTTCTTAAGCTTTCCTTTCCAGAATGATGTGAGATAGGATATGTGAAACTATCTGATAACAATGATGTGTCAGTTGGTTTAGGGAAAAAAATCAACATGAAGCTTCTCTAGTCCTTAATCTTGATCATATTCTGACAGACATACTGTATCTGATTCTTCAGCAGCAATACCTTTGAAAATCAAGTTTTGAAATGTAGTTGGACCTTAGAAATTTTCTAGCTCTGTTCATCTTGATCATAGTCATAGATACATTGTAACTGATACTTCAGCAGAAATGCCTTTGAGAATCAAGAAATTTGAAACATGATTGGACCTTAGAAATTATCTATTTCAGTTTCAATTTAGAGATAAGAAAATGGAGATAAGTAAGTTGTGATATGCTAAAAATCACATAGCAATTTAATTGCAGTTAAATAAAACTTGGATTACAATTCAGATCTCCTGAATATTTTCTTTTCAGTTCACTCTTCTATTCTTTAGTTTGACACTTTTCTTAAGGGTTATTTAAAATGTAGTCTGACATTTTCCTAGTGTTTTAACCATATTAGTCCTTGGACAACTAAAAAAAAAGCAATAATTCTTTATATTTTCCTTACTGTAATTTTAAACATCAAACACTTCAAAACATGTATTACTTTAACATAACTAAAAAGAACTTTTAGTTATAAGATATATTCTCTCATACTTTTAGGAGAATTGGTTGAAATTGAGATGTAGTGATTTTAATTTTTGGTATACATTCATCTTTCAAAGAATGCCTTGAAGTAAATACAAATACAAGCAATCTCACTCACTTTATATTTCTATATCTTAAATATTATAAAATGAGAGTTAGTCAGAATGATGACTCAGACACTTTAAGATATTGAATTATGAAAGAAAGTACAAGACACAAATAGACAGACTGATTGTACACATATTTTTGACATTCCTGAAAGGAATTAAAACATTTAAACACCCCCTTAGCTGTTTGGGGGGTGAAATTCCAATTAGATTTATTAAATTAACAGAAAGATCTCATTGGTGAACTACTTAAGAAAATTTTCATTTTACAATTACTTTTTTTACTGTTCTTTATTTTGGGACAATTGTCAAAAGTAATATAGTTTATTTGAAGTAATTCCCCAATAGTTCTCTGAGACAAAACCAATATCATAAGTCAGTTTGGTGTCCTGTAGGCCCAGGTGAATACTTGAAAACAAATCATGTTTCTCTTGTAGTTGGAATACAAAATTATTTTCAAAAATGCTACCATGTCCTCTGCTGTGAGTTTCTTAATTTACTCTGCTAGAATCTTGCTGCTGTATAACATCACAGTAACTTATCAGATATTGTGCTATGCTTTGAATTATTCATTAAGTTTTCAGTTGTTTACTTTTAAAAATAAGGCATATTCTAAAAAAATCTTGATCCCTCTTATCCCTGAAGCTATTGTTTTAAAGTTATTCTCACCTTCAGGGTAAAACTTCTACAAAGAGTTCACAAGACATACATACATACATTCATGTCTACATACATATCAATATAAATATATGCCTTGTATATACATAGTTTGAATATATGTTATTAGTCTACAAAATATCTACGAGCCTATGTGTGTGTGAGTTCATATTTATTATTCTTAAATTAATTTATATTTATTAATGTATGTTCTTGGCCATATAATTTGTATCTTTTCTGGGAACTGTAACTTGTTTTCTGTCTCTCCTTGCTCTATATAATCTTCTTTAAACACTATATATATGTCTTCCCATTTCTTCAATGCTTATATTATGTGAATTCCACTTCTTAAAGTTAACAGTTGTTCTTTCTCGACAAGCAAACAAATAGGCAGAACAGTTTAATTTTCAGTTTCTTTATATGGGTTGAAAGACATCCAGTCTTTTATTCTTCCAAACTCCTACCCACCCTCATCCCTCTCTCTCCCACTGAGGAGTTCCTTTCTCCCTAGGCACTTTCTGCACCTTTTTTCCTTTGGGAGTGATTTCCTGTCAAATGAAGCCACAGGTAATTGTTTGTACTTGACAATGACAGCCAATTAGTTTCTCAATATTAGTGACTCATTTTCATCCACGGGGAATCCCTGGTGAATGTATTTTTTGATCTGGTAAGTGATTGAAATACATCAATAACTGTCCTTTGAGTAAAAGTCCATAGTCAGAAATCTCCTTCTCACTGACATAGTAAATATCCATTTTAGATTATTTTCAATCACTCCTTTCAAAACTACATACAAGCAGTAGCAAGCAACTGAGAAGTTCTGTTAATCAAAAGCTTTATCATCTTCTCTAGCTTTAGAAATAAAATAAAATTATTAATACAGAATGATAAAATATCTTCCAAGTTGTTAGAAAAGCATTTATTTCAAAGAGAGCACATATATCATTCCAGGAGATAAAAATCTATGCATGGTTTTGTATCCAGGTTAGAAAAATTTAACAATGAAGCCATAACATTGTGAATGGCTTGTATCCACCATGTCATACCTGACCCAGGTATTCCTGCAGTTCCTGACAGTCTCCCATCTGATGTTCATGGCAGCAGCTCCTTTCTTTGCATCTCTTTAGTATTTGCCATTCAGAAGACCATGGTGCATGGGACAACCTTGGGAGTCAAATTTAGCATTTCTGTCAATAGAAACAGATATTTCTTCCCATGTGTTTTGATTTGCTTGTCTCTTAGGTCATGGGAATTTCTCATTCTTTTTGATGGAGGTTTCTCTGAAGATTTTAAGTAATAAGACTAAATCTGTCATTTCTATGAACATAATGAAATTTATTCTTTTTTGATAATATTTGTTTTTGTTTAGTTTATATATTTTCTCTATATTAAAAATTTTATTTGAGTTTTGCAATTTTTCTCCCAATCTTACCCCCCCACACACACACAAAGCAATCTGTCAGTCTTATATTTTGTTTCCATGTTGTATATTGATCTAATAAAAAAAAAAATCCTGGGGGCAGCTAGGTGGCGCAGTGGCTAGATCACTGGCCCTGGAGTCAGGAGTACCTGAGTTTAAATCTGGCCTCAGACACTTAGTAATTACCTAGCTGTGTGGCCCTTGGGCAAGCCACTTAACCCCATTTGACTTGTTAAAAAAAAAACCCTAAAAAAAATCCTATATGGTGGGGGCAGCATGGTGGCATAGCGGATAGAGCACTGACCCTGGAGTCAGGAGGACCTGCCTTCAAATTTAGCCTCACATATTTTATAATTTCCTAGCTGTGTGACCTTGAGCAAGTCACTTAACCCCATTGCCTTGCAAAAAGCCAAAAAAAAAAGGAATCCTATATGGATACCTGAAAGACTTTTTTTCCCTTCACAAACTCTGACTGAATAAAGATCACTTGTCAAAATTTCTGCTTCAGCATTTAAAATAGCAATATTGTAACAATATTTTATCCTCCCTTTAAACAATACAATTGTAATTAAACTAAGTTAAGATAACTTACTTTTATCTATGTAGCTTCTGGTACTTCTACCGTTGTTAAACTGTTGGGACCTGGATTGCACTATGGCTAAAAGTCCTCTACTGGTTTTCTTGCTCTCCCACCTCCTGGACTTTATTTCATCATTCCCCCCAAAGAGACAGACCTTCACTGAAGATCCTCCACACTGTCTACAGTTGAAAACTTCTTTCAATCTTCTCTTTTTCTTGGTGGGATCTGTAGTTTGAATGTCAGAGTGGATGTTTCATTTATCATAGGTAGGAAAAGGCTCCCACAGCATGTTAGCTTCATGCCTCCACCTCGGAAGTCAAAATAAATGACTTTTAACACATAGTAAATGCCCAAATAATTAAAACCTTATTGTAACTCTAATGTAATTCTGAAGCATATTTACAATGTTTTCCAAATTTGTCATTTGTCATTCATTTTCTCCTTCAGAGCACCTTAATTATCACTGACCCTTATTAAAATTATTTCGACATAGATTTCCACTATATATATATATATATATATATATATATATATATATATTTGACATGTTTTATAATCTTTTTAAATAAATCTATGAGAAACTTTATTATTTTTTGGTGAATATAATTCTATCACAGAAATTTCAATTTTAAAAGTCTGGTTAGCTATTTCTATGTCTTTCTAAGCATTCTTTTCAGGTCTTAATTGTACTTCTTAGGCAATTCTCTAAATCATAGTTTTCATTATTGACCTCAGAGATATTTAAAGTATCCAGGAGGATTGAAGCATACTTGCTTCTATTTATTTTTCCGCATTATTCAACTTTTATATATTTTTCTAAAATGTACATTAAAAATTATAACTTTTTTTCAAATTTTGAGTTCCAAATTCTCTCACCTTTCCCTTCCCCTATTGAGAAAGCAAGCAATTTGACATGGTTTATACATGTATAGTTACAAAAAGCACATTTTCTTGTAAGTCTTGCTGTAAAAGAAAACACAGACAAAAACCCACAAAAATTAAGAAAATAAAGAGCAGAATCTAAATTCAGACTCCATCTGTTCTTTCTCTGGAGCATTTTTCATCACAAGTCTGTCAGAACTTTCTTGGATAATTGCATTGCTGAGAATAGCTAAGTTATTCACAGCTGATCATCTTAGAATATTACTATTTCTATCTCCCATGTTTGCCTGGTTCTACTCCATTCACTTTGCATCAGCTCATTTTATCTTTCCACATTTTTCTTTTTCCACCAATTACATGCAAAGGTAGTTGCCTTGATTCATCCTTTTGCAAGCTTGTGAGTTTCATGTTTTTTATCTACCATACCTTCTCTCAGTTCTCCCCATGGCAGTGAATAATATGATATAGGTTGTACATGTATTGTCTGGTTTAACATGTTTCAATATTGGACATTTTTTAAAAGAAGAATTAGAACAATGGAGAAAAAAAGATCATGGCACAGGAAGAAACAACTTTTTTGGTTTCCCTCCATGCTATTATCCCCTATTTGTACTTTTCTTTCCCCTTTCCCCTTACCCTCTTCATCATTGCTAGACTTCTGAGTGGGGCCTACTGTACACTCTACTTTCCCCTTATACCTCATACATACAGGGTAGGAAAAGACACATTTCAAAACTAAATTGGTAATATAACATTCCCTCTTTGAGCCAAAGCTGTTGAGAGTAAGATTTAAAGTTTTTATATTCCCTCTTCTTTCCCTCTATTCTAATAGGTCCCTTGTGCCTCTTCATGTGGTATTAATTATGCTCTAATATGTCCAACTTCTTCCAGTGTAATGGTTTTTTTCAGCTCTTATTTTATACTTGTCTTGTGCCCACACCATTTGTGAAAGAATACTCCTTTCAATTACCCTAATTTTCAAGTCATAAGCATTGTTACCATCATGATCAATTTGAACCCACACCCTTTATTCACAAACACACTCTTCAAACATCCCAATAGAAATATAACCCTCATGAATGAAAGTACCATCAGGAATGATATAAATCAAGCCTCTTAAGAGATTTTCTAGAACACACAAAGGACAAAGTGGAACATCTTCCAGCAAGATCTGTCATGGGGGGAGTGTGGGTGTGTCAGAGCAGAGATCAGAAACCAAGTTCATGAGCTGTGGGCCTAAGATGGTACTAATCTGAGATCTAAGACTGTGAAAGTATAGACTTTTGAATTTCCAGCTGAGGGGGAAAGCACCAACAAGGGTACCCAGGAATGTGAATCAGCCAGTACAGCTGGCCTGCATGACTCAACTGAGAAGGAGATCCCCTGGCATTTCCAGCCTAGAGTCCTTGGCATTGACCAGCTAGAAGTCTTGGTTTCTCTGTGCAAACATTCCAGAAACAAAATCAGGTATTCCCACCTCTTCCAAAGACCCAAGGAGTGGGCAGCTAATATCCCCAGCACAAATGAGAATATCAGACCCTTGGGATAGGTAACAAATCTCAAAATGAAGTGACAATAGTCAGAGAAAAGCAAAGTCTATTGAAAGTTACCTTAGAGATAAGGATGGACAAAGTATTAGTTTTGAAAGGTATGGTAAAAGGGATGCTGCATGTAAAACTTTGTAGGAGAATATAAATTGATCTCCAGCCCAGAGAGAATTCTTAGAATAGATCAGAAAGAATTCTAAAAATCAAATGTAAAAATTGGGAAAGGAAATGCAAGAGAAAACTAATATCTTGTAACAAAAAATACATAAGAAATCAAATCCTTTAAAAATACAGTTGAGCAAATGGGAAAAAAAAGAGATAACTCCACTAACTAAATAATTGATCAAATGAAAGAGGAAATGCAAAAGATAACTGAAGAAAATACATACTTGAAAAATGAAATACCAAAGTTCTGCGGGAATGGTGTGTTTCACCAGGACTGAGGATTTGAAAAAAAGCTGGGGCCACAACTCAGCTCAGTGTAGCCCAGCCCAGCCCAGCCCAGAGATCACCATCAACAGCTTGAAGGGGCAGTGAAAGAACTCTGCTATACCAGAATGAATGTGGAGTGAGGAGCACTGGCCACAGAATCAGAATCTGCAGTGAGAATCAGGAGAAAGCAGCCTACACCCTGAGAGATAGTAAGGGAAGTCTGCAGAGATTTTTCTGCTCTCCTTGGGGTATGACTCTGCTGTTTGCCTACACTTAGAAATTTCAGTTTGGGTTTCCATACTAAATAACCAAGCTGGATCCCTCCTTGTAGCCCCAGGGCAGAGGGAAGTATGTGGGCCATCTACATATCAAAGCACAGGCTAGGGAACATAAGACCTTGGAGGAATAGAGGTCCCAGTGTGTCACCCCCCAAAAAAACCCAAAGCCTTGGAAGTGCTGTAAATTAGTATTGGGCTGAGGAAATGAGTGAACAACAGAAAAAGAATAATCTGACCATAGAGAATTAATTTAGTTCCATGGAAGATCAAAACACATACTCAGATGATGACAAAATCAAAGCTTTGTTATCCAAAACCTCCAAGAGAAATAGAAAAATGTCTCAGACTATGGATGAGCTCCAAAAAGACTTTGAAAAGAAATTAAGGAAGGTGGAGGAAAAATTGGGAGGAGAAATGATAACAATACAGAAAAATCATGAGAACCAAATCAAAAGCTTGGTGAAAGTTATACAAGAAAAATAATGAAGAAAATAATATGCTACAAACCAGTTTAGGCCTAATGGAAAAAGCAAAACAAAAGGAAAATGAGACAAATGCCTTAAAAAGAAGAACTGGCCAGCTAGAAAAGGAGATAAAAAAGTTTTCTGAAGAAAATTGCTACTTCAAATGCAAAATGGAACTAAAGAAAGCTGATGACTTTGCAAGAAATTCGGACAAAATAAAACTCTACCAAAAAAGTCAAAAATTAGAAAAAAATGTCAAATATGTCATTGGAAACATAACCAACCTCAAAAACAGATCCAGAAGAAATAATTTAAAAATTGTTGTGCTTTCTGAAAGCCATGACCAGGAGAAGAGTCTAGACTTCATTTTTCAAAAAATAATACATCAAAATTGCCCTGAGATCCTAGAACCTGAGGGTAAAATAAAAATTGAGAGAATTCACTGGTCACACCCTGAAAGAGATTCCAAAAGAAAAACTTCCAGGAATATTATAGCCAAATTCCCAAACTCCCAAATCAAAGAGAAAATTCAAAAAACTGCCAGAAACAAACAATTCAACTACAGAGCCTCCATAGTCAGGATTGCACAGAATCTGGCAGCATCTACATTAAGTACTTGTAGGGATTGGAATATGATATTCTGGAAGGCAAAAGATCTGTTTACAACTGAGAATCAACTACCCAACAAAATTGAACATCCCCTTTCAGGGGAAAAGATGGGCGTTCAATGAAACAGGGGACTTTTACACTTTCCTATTGAGATTACCAGAGCTGAACAAAAAGTTTGATCTCCAAGGACAGCACTCTGGTGAACCATAGAAGTAGTGGAAGAGTGGGACTAAATATGAGAAACTTGATGATGTTGAACTGTTTGTATTACTTCATGAGAAGAAGATATTGATAACTGATATAAACTTTCTCATTTGTAAGAGCTGTAGAGCTGTTATATGGAATATATATATATATGCATATATATATATGTATATATATATATATATATATATATATATATATATATATATAGAGAGAGAGAGAGAGAGAGAGAGAGAGAGAAGACATAGGAAGGAGCAGAATATAATGGACTGATGTGGTAAAGGATTGCAGTCAATGGGTGATGGGGGAAGTACTAGGAAGAAGGAAAAGTAGATGAAGAAGCTAAGAGATTTCACATAAGAGTCAAGAGAAAGCTTTTTTCAATGGAGTGTGGTGGGGAAGGCAAGGGGAAAACAGTGAGCCTTCATTCTCCTCAGAAATGGCTCAGGGAGGAAATGACATACACACTTAATAGGGTGAGGAAATATATCTTGCACTGGAGAAGGATGGGAAGAAAGGGACAGGATGAGGGAAGGGGAATATGTGATAGACGAGAAGGAAGATGGAGAAAGAGACAACAAGAGTCTGTTAAACAAAACCAAAATTTCAAAAAAAAATAGAAGAAAATGTAAAATACCTCATCAGCAAAACCACTGACCTAAGGAATAGATCCAAGAGAGACAACCTAAGAATCCCTGGACTTCCTGAAAACATTGAAGAGGATAAACAGCCTGGATTCCAAATTACAGCATTTAGTGATGGAAAATTGATATCATGGAACCAGAGAGGAAAAATAATAATTATTGAAAGACTAGATCAATCCCCTCCTGAAAGTGATCCTAAAGTGAAAACACCAAGGAATATTGTGACCAAATTCCAGAACTATCAAATAAAAGAGAAAATCCTGCTAACAGCCAGAAAGAACAATTTAGATAACAAGGACCACAGTAAGGATTACGCAGGACCTGGCTGGATCATCATTAAATCATTGAAGGGCCTAGAATGCAATATTCTGAAGAGGAAGGGAGATTAGAATTCATCCCAGAATTCACTGTGCAGCAAAATTGAACCTTCCCTTCCAGGGGAAAAAGATTGACATTTAATGAAATAGGAGACTTCCAAGATTTCCTGATGAAAATATCAGAGCTAAATAGAAAATTTGGACTTCAACCAGGAGACTCAAGAGTCACATGAAAAGGTAAGAAAAGGGAAAAGACAAAAAAAAAACTGCTATCCAATAAAATGAAACAGGCTAAATCCACACCTGGGAGAAAGATTTTCATAACTCTCAAAAACTGTAACTCTATTACATAGAATATACTTAGCCAGAAGTAATGGACACTCATGATTTATCTGTGACTGATAGAATGATTTAAAAACAATGTCTCCTTAAAAGGGGGGACAATAAAGAGACAGGAAGATGGAAAAGACTGAATGGGATGAATCACATTACCTGAAGAGGTACAAGGGACCTATTGCAATAGAGGGGAAGAAGGGAAGAGGTGATAACTACCTGAGTCGCACTCTCATCAGATTTCTCTTAATCATAACATATATACACTCAGTTAAGAAACATCTTATGTTTAAAGTATCAAAAGGGAAAGGGGGAGAGGACAGGAAAAGAGGAAATAGGAGAACGAGGGAAAGGAAGAAAGGGAAAAGGGAAAGGGGAAAGAAAGGGGAGAGGGGTTGGATGCAAGGGGGCAAGCACACTGAAGGTGGTGGTATTCAGAAACAAAACACTGGAGAATATGGATAAAGTGAAAAAAAGGGGAAAATACAAACAGAGGGAAGATAGCATGGAGGGAAATAATGAATTAGTAATTATAACTTTGAATGTTAATGAGGTGAATTCTCCCATGAAACTTAATCAAATAGCAGAGTGGGTTATAAACCAGTTTCCTACAATACATTGCTTACAAGAAACTCATTTGAAGCATAGAGATACAGTTAGAGAAAAGTAAAAAGTTGGAAGAAAATATATTTTGCTTCAGATGAAGTGAAAAAAGCAGGGGTAACAATCCTTATCTCAGAAAAAGCAGTTGGAAAAATAGATCTCATTAAAAGAGATGAAGGATAAAACTTTATCCTTCTATATGTTTCCTTAGACAATGAAGCAATTTCAATACTAAATATTTATGCACCAAATAGTATAGCACCCAAACTCTTAGACAAGAAGTTGAATGAGGTACAGGAAGATATAGACAGCAAAACCATACTGTTGGGAGTCCTCAACCTCTCACTCTCAGATTTAGGTAAATATAAAAATAAATTAAACAAGAAGGGAGTTAAGGAGGTAAATAGAATGTCTAAAAACCTAGGCATGATAGATGTTTGGAAAAAAATTAATGGGGAAAGAGTGTAATACACTTTTTTTCTTGCAGTACATAGCATTTATACACAAATTGACCATGAAACAGGGCATAAGAACCTTATAATCAAATGCAGAATGTTAGAAATAGTGAATACTTCCTTCTCAGATCATAATGCAAAAAAAAAATCACATGCAATAAAGGAGAGACAAACTTAAAACTAATAGGAAACTAAATAATGTTATTTTAAAGAATGAGTGTATCAAACAACAAGTTTTAGAAAGAATTAATGATTTCATCCTAGATGATGACAATAATGAGACAACATACTGAAACTTATAGGTTACAGCCAAGGCAATCATCAGGGGATATATTATATCTTTAAATGCTTACATGAATATATTAGAAAAATAGGAAATCAACAAATAAAGCATGCAGCTAAAAAATTTGAAAAAAAGACAAATTAAAAGCCTCCAATTAAATATCAAATTAGAAATTCTAAAAATTAAAGGATAGGGGTGGCTAGGTGGCATAGTGGATAAAGCACCAGCCCTGGAGTCAGGAGTACGTGGGTTCAAATTCGGTCTCAGACACTTAATGATTACCTAGCTGTGTGGCCTTGGGCAAGCCACTTAACCCCATTTGCCTTACAGAAAAAAACTAAAAAATTAAAGGATAAATGAATAAAATCAAAAGCAACAAAACTATTGAACCAATAAATAAAACCAAATCATGGCATTATTTATTTATTTATTTTCATTTGTTCTTGCTATATCTAATTTTTTAAATTTATTTTGAATTTTATAATTTTCCCCCTTATCTCGCTTCTCCCCATCCCCCCATAAAATGAAGTCTGCTAGGTTTAACATTGTTTCCATAGTAGACATTGATCTAAATTGAATGTGATGAGAGAGAAATTATATCCATATTGGACTAAAAATAAAGTATAAGAGATAGAAGAATTACATAAGAAGACAATGTATTTTCTTTTTTAATTAAAGGTAATAGCCTTTGGTCTTTGTTCAAACTCCACAATTCTCTCTCTCTGGATATAGGTGATATTCTCCATCGCAGATAACCCAAAATTGTGCCTGATTGTTGCATTGATGGAATGAGCAGGTCCATTAAGGTTGATCATCACCCCCATGTTGCTGTAAGGGTATACAATGTTCTGATTCTGCTCATCTTGCTCAGCATCGGTTCATGCAAATCCTCCCAGGCTTACCTGAATTTATATCTCTCTTGGTTTGTAATAGAACCATAGTGTTCCATCACATACATATAACACAATTTATTAAGCCATTCCCCAATTAATGGACACTCACTCTATTTCCAATTCTTGACCACTACAAACAAGGCTACTATGAATATTTTTGTACTGAAGTACAGTATTAATATTTGTGTAACCTTTATGTAAAGGGAATCGTTAACACTTTTCTGGGCCCTAAGAAACTCCTCATTAATACAAATTTGGCTAGGTGCCTTTGGGTCTGAAAACATTCTGATAGGACTCACATGATTGATCTTGTGGGGGTCGTGAGATATACCATAAATTTCTCTGAGACTCACAAAATGCTCTTTTTTACCTAACCTTTTTTCTGTATCTGCAAAATTCCTGCTTCCTTCGAAAACTGCCTTCCCCTTCCTCAGATGCAGCTGGAACTGTGAGGTAGTAAATGTCACTTGACTCCCTATGTCACAGGAAACATGTTACAAGGAAATATATCTAACTACTATCTCTGCTTCCGTATCCTGCTTGCTCACAATACTCTCCCCGCCTCAAAATACCATAAAATCCTTGTCCTCTGAACACTCAGTGCTATGTGCTTTGAGGATGTAACCCTTCATAGCTATTTTTAATAAAGCTCTAATCCCAAATTTCATAGCTTGCTTTCTCTGCCTTTCATTTTAGGGTACAACATTTGTAGGCCCCAGCAGGATGATGGTCTTTTGTATCATCACAGGCCTTCAGTTTAGATTCAAATGGATTATTTCTCCCTTTTCTAGGGGATCCGGCCCCTGAAGATTTTCCAGGACACCAAGACACAGATTGACACAGTCTTAGTATAAACTTCTCCTCAACTGCATTCTCCATTCAGCCTGAAGTGGAGAACTTGTTACACCTCTGGAGGTAAACTTCTGGTTCTGAGTCTTGACATTTGGTTGAAGGGAAATTCTGTATCAGATGTGATGCCCAGATCCCCTCTTTTGAGTGCTCCTTGCGATAGTAAAGAAAACATTTGGTCTACCTTTGGGAGGCAGAGATTGTCAGATGCGATGCTGAAATCTTCCCTCATGGCCTTTCTAAGATATCAGGAATTTGCCAATGCCCTGTGTTTGTTGATATATGTTGAAATCATCAGTTTGGAAAATTGTGTTGCATTTCTTTAATCCATGTTTGTGCCTCAACTTTATTTATGTGTTAAGATTGTCTATTTACTTGTGTATTTGGTTCCTCTATTGATTTGTTAAATGTGGGAAAAGGGGAGTCAGCAAGCTCCCCTAAAGATTTCCTTTGATTGCCTCATATAAATTTCTGCTTTAAAGATCCCTGTTCTGTTAAAGAAGTCTACATTTGGTCACCTGGAGGAGTTTCCAGGTTAGATTTTTAGTATTCATCTAATGCCCTCACTTCCAAGAGGGATTTTTTTTATTTAAAAAGGAATGGATTATGGTATTAAATTGACTGAGGCCAAACTACTCATCCTGTTATTTTCTACCATTATGAAAAGGCCCCACCCACCCCATTCCTTGCTTATGTTCCCTTCTGTTCCCTGTTCTCTATGATTCTGTGCTGTCAGAATGTTTTCCTCCTCCCTCTCCCTTTTAGCAAAAGGACTGGCTAAGAGAGAAAATTACTTCAGGAAGAATTCATAAAATAAGCGTTAAACAGGACCTTATTTTGAAGTTAAAGAAACAGGAAAGAGACAGTGAATATTACCTAATATGTTAAAGGAGGAAACCATGGAAAGAAATGTTATTTTAGCATGAGAAATTTTTGGTAAAATACATTTCAGAAAGGCAAGAGAGTCAGGTTAGTCCTAAAATGTGGTTAACAAGATATGCCAGGATAAGGGAAACTAAATAGTTAATCTTTTTCCAGAATGATATGGTAACATTATATTTTCAGGAGTTTATCAATATAGATTCTGATAATGTTAAGTATCACAGAAAATTATGGGATATGTAAGGATTTAAGAAGAGAACATCAGCCCCCCCAGAAAGGATTTAGAACTGTTCCTCTATAAAATTTATTTAGTTTACTCTATTTGAAGAAGGTGGGAGGGAATATTCTAATTCCGTTAATGAATTTTTGAATGACTATTGCCTGATCCAGGGTTTTAGCACCAATTATTAAAAAGTGTTAAATATTAAAACCTTGGAATTTAAAATGTATTTTGAATAGTGGAATCATATCTGTGGTTCATATAGCTATATAAGCTATGTGACTTTAGTTCAGAATAGCATGAATTAACTACAAGAGGAGCTAATGAAAAGGAATGGTGGAAAAGCATATTGAAGGAAAATGTGAGTTGTCTAGTATGGGTTTGAAGTTTGGAAAGAACTGGAAAGAAAATCCAGGCATAGAGACAACTGGAGTCGATTGAACCATTTGTTAATTATGGAAATTGGTTAAAGGATGTTACAGAAGGTTTGAACAGGTCTGACTTTTGTATACCAAAGATGGATTTTGGGAAATTTGCAAACTTGTGGTATACAAATCATTCTAAGAAGAGAAGAAATATAGAACTATAAGTCTAAAGGGAGATATATGTTTATATGGGTTTGGGGTGATATAAAAATTGAATTAAACTGCCACTTTTTGCAATATTTGGCAGTGAATTCAATGGAGAAGTAATAAACCTCATAAAGTGAAAAGTCTGATATGAAAGCATTTGCTAGCTAAATATTAATTTTATTATGTTATTATTGATTCTATAATGTACTAGTCTTAAGATACATGTAACTTGTAACTTAAGATACAAGTAACATGGAACTGAATTAAGGGATTTGTAAAGAAAGAATGTTTGGGTTTTTGATTCTAGTGTTTTATGGCCCCTCCAGAGTCATGGGATTCTGTCAAAACTACTGTCAGGACAGACTTGTGAGTTATGTATTCTTAATCAAGCTTTAGAATTACTAAACAAGGGGAAGGTAATATTTTACACTGATTAAAAATAAGCTTGGGATATAATTTATGTATTTGGGAAAAATATGGAGTGAGTGAGTAAGTAAGGATAAACAATAAAGGTAAAGAATTAATACATATTACTCTGATAACTCAAATTGTTGAAAATTTCCAGTTCCCAGGGCATAGAATGTTCTAATATGAAGAAATGTTGGTCAGTGAGGAGAGAAGCTCTTATAAATTAAAACATTGAGAAGTTAACCTTAAACCATTTTATTTACAAAGATTAAAAAGTTTGCAAATTCTTTTAATCTTTATCAGTGCAATTCTAGTTTGAATATGAATTTTGGAATTTAAGAGAAATATAAAGAAAATCTTATAGTTATAAGAAGGGATTTTTAGCAACAATTGTCCTTAAGAATTCTTTATATTATAAAGTTTTAGGAAGTAAAGAGAACATACATGTAATTGAAATATGCTATGTTCAGTGAATAGACTTTGTATAAGAATAGTTTAAGATACTTTTCAAGATTTTAAAATTGTTTTGTAATAATAAATTATGAATGAATTAAAGTTTTATCTATCAAATTTGTAAATATTTGTTTTGAGAAAGAACTGTAGAATACTTTTGAGACTTTAAAAATCATTTTGTAATAATAAACTATGAATGAATTTGAAGTTTCATCTATCGCATTTGTAAAGATTTGTTATGAAATAACTTTAAATACCCTGCCAATAGGTTATATCTCTCAAGGTCTTTTTGGCCCAGAGAATTTGTAAAAGGCTTTGTTTTTCACCTCATGTTTCTGAAAAGAAATATTGATAGGTACAAGCAATGTAGCTTATTTATTATTTGTTAAAAGGAAGAAATTATACATGCAAATGCAACACTGGTATATAAAAAGTGTACTTTGAATTTTTAAAATTATCATCATATGTATAAGACTAAATTCATGGATAAACTTACTTTGTTTTGAAAATAGAAGTGTATCTGGAATAAGAGATAAGTAAGCTTGTAAAGCAAAAATTCAGAAGAGGTTTTTGCGTAAAACATACATTTAAGTTTAACTTTAATAGAACCTGCTGTTTTATGTTGCTTTAAGAGAATGTGATGTCAGCATGAAAACCTTATACTTCATGAAGATTAAGAATTTAATGTTTAAATTTTAAAGAAGTAAAATTGTGCATTTCTTCCCCCATGTTAAATGTAGATTCAGAAAGATAGTGTATAAGAGATTGAGAGGTATATCTTAACTGCAAGCTACCCTTTCCAATAATGTTGAATAAATGTGAGGTGCTTTGAAAAATGATTAGGAAATTAAAAATTCTGTAACCCTAATTAGATGATTTATCAATGGGTAAGATGTTGAAGGGTGTAATCAAACATGTGATCTACTTTTGGAAACTATTTTACTGTCATGATGCCAAAGCCTGGATAGTAGGATTTAGGGTATGGAAGTTTTTTTTTTTTTGTGTGTCAGAAGCACTGAGGTGAGAATAGGTACAGAATACAGAAAAGATCTTATCCCCTGATTTCACAAACTGCATCTCACCATCCCTGTCACCAAGTCGCATCTGTTGCCCCTTGGAAGATTCCTACAATGAATAACAAGGGGAGAAGAAGGCAGCAGGAAGATAGTGGAGAATTGGCAGAAAAATTCTTATCCCAGAAACAATAAAAAAAGAGACAGTAAAAACATGTGCACAAAACCACCAGCAGCAGGTTTTGAGTATCTCTTGGCTTTTGTTGACACATTTTTAGAATGGGTAGAAGCAAATGAAATAGCCTTGGAAGTAGGTAAAAATTCTGACTGAGCTCTTCCCTGATTTGACCTCCTGCTAGGAACTTGGTCAGACAGTGGTTCTGCCTTTACAGCTAATCTCAATGGATGCTCCAGATGTTGGGGTAACTCAAATGTTTAGAAAGTAACCCTATTTAAAGTATCCTGATGACAGGGACACAGAGTATAAATGTGATATATATATGTATTGAAGGGGGCTAATTGATTGTGACATCGCCCCTCTTAATCCAGATTGTGAAGTGGATTCATTTGGAGATCTAATTAGGTAAAACAACTATTTTAGATCATGGGACTTTTAATCAATTTTCTTTTTTATATCAGATACCAGGATGGTCAGTAAAAGGAAATGCTACTGGGTAAATGTTGTGTTCTTGCAGCCAAAGAAGGCAAGATATCAGGTGATAGGGATGTGCAGCCAAAGGTGCAGCTTCCCAGTATGGTCTGGGGTTGGACACTTTTGAATTGATTTCCCCAAAATGACTTTTGGATAATATCTCACCTGGAAGAATAAATCTGGCCTAAAACGTTTGACTACCCACATGACTTCTGAATGGACATTGATATTCAATACTTATATCTATAAGGGAATTTTCCTTTGATGTCCTGGATCTTTATGGCTACTAAGCAAACCAGAAAAAAAGAAGTTTTAGGTGAATTGGATCTAATAGCCAGAGATAGGTTAGGTATGTTCAGTATGTGGATTTGACACCTTCTACCAGCTACATATTAAGATAAGAATTAAAGTTTATTTAATTTTTATTTAGAAGGGATATTTAGGTAAGAAGAAGGTGAAATTCTTAGAAAAATTCCTGATAAGTATATCAGAAAAAGGAAAATCTGTGGTATATTTGGGAATATTTTGGAAAAATTCATTTTGGTTAAGTATGTTTGAGCTATTATTGTAATAAAAACAAAAGCTAAGATTGTTTTATTTTTAAACTGTGTGCTAGGTAATTGTTGAACTAAGATGATTATTGAATGTATATGTTACAAGCTGAAGTCAGTATGATAATTCTCATTGGGAGTTTGCTCATGTAGTAAAAGTAATGAAATTTTATTGTGTTAAAGTGAAGTATGTGCATTAATATGGCAACAATGCAAAATGTAAATTGTAATAAGATCCAAAATTTCATTGCCTTGTGATGAAAATGTGTTTTGAACTGAGTAAAATGTTAAGCAAGAGAGGACTTTTTGGAGCAGATTTAGAAGATGCAGAAGTACATCCCTTGTTTCCAGGGAAGAAGAGAAGGGAAGAACAACAATGACCCTGGACCACTTCATCTCTACCATTTCTCACCTATGTATACATTGTGTAGTCAGAGAATTTGTTTTTGTAACCTCCCTTTGGTTCTGTAATAATGACACCCCTACTTATGCCCTTCTCCTTATGAAAAGGGAGGAGGAGAGGCAGGGTGGAGATGTTCTCCATTAAAAGAGAAAAAAAGGGATATTATTGGTGGCATGATTATATTCTACCTGAGTCTGTATATCATTTCTAAAGAAATTCTTTCTCTGATTCAGCTGGACTCTACAAGCTAAAGAGATATAATGATAGTACCTGGATCCTTTGTAAAGATTCTTTAATTTATATTTCTCTAATAATTAGTGAATTAGAGCAATTTTTCATATGACTATGGAATACTTTGATTTCCTTATCTGTAAATTGACTTTGCATGTCCTTTGACCATTTGTAATTGGGGAATGGCTTGATTTTTTTTAAAAAAATTGACTCAGTTCCCTGTATATTTTAGAAATGAGTGTTTTGTCAGAAATACTAGTTGTAATTTCTTTTGATCTTGGGTACATTGGTTTTATCTGTGGAAAAGCCTTTTAATTTAATGGACTCCCCCTAATCACAGCTGATGAAGCTCTATTGTCCACACCTGAGCCGGGGGGGTGGGCTGGGCTCTTACTGTGTTTGTTCTGGGAAGAGTACTCTGTTGAGATGAAAGAATGGAGTATGAGGTCCTCCAGACTCTCCAGACCAAAGGAGGCCAGCTGATTGATATCTGCAACTCTCTCCACTGGAACTACCCCTCTAACCCTTCCTGAGCACCCCAGACCATCAGTCCCACAGACAAATCCTCCATATCCGAGTTGGCACTTGGACCATGGCTCCCACAATCAATAAAGCCACAGCTAGTCCAACTGTAACCCCACCTCTGCTGGCTCTCTGCTCTCTGAGCCTGGTTCACCCAAGATTCCTGAAGACAAACCTTGAGGGAGATGTTCTTCTATCTTCTTTTACTGGGTGTTGTCAATCGAATTTCTATTAAAAGATTTGTTACATGTTATATATGAGGGAAGATCAGGAGACCTTAACACAGTGCCTCTTCTCTCCTCCATCTTGGTCCTATGTCCTTGCTGATCAAGTGTTGATTTTATTAAAATAAACAATAAAATTGATAAACCTCTGTTTAACTTGATTAAAAAGAAAGAAGAAAACCAAATTATTGGTATCATAAATGAAAAAGGCAAATTCACCACCAATGTGGAGGAAATTAAAATAAGAATTTTGAATTATTTTGCACAACTGCATGACAAAACATTTGATAATCTAAGTGAAATTGATGAACATTTGCGAAACCAAAATTTGCCCAGGTTAAATGAAGAGGAAATGAAATACCTAAATAACACTATCTCAGAAAAATAAATTCAGCAAGCCATTATTGAGGTCCCTAAGAAAAAAATCTCCAGGGCTGGATGGATTCACAAGTGAATTCTATCAAACATGTAAGGAGCAGTTGGTTCTAATTGTATATAAATATTTTGGGAAAAATAGGTGAAGACTGAACTCTGCCTAACTCTTTCTATGACACCAATATTATTCTATACCTAAACCAGTAGGAGTTATACAGAGAAAGAAAATTATGGACCTATCTCTCTAATGAATATAGATGCAAAAATCTTAAATAATATCTTAGGAAAGTGATTACAGCAAGTGATCACTAGGATAATACACTGTGATCAAGCAGGATTTATCCCAGGAATGCTGAGTTGGTTCAATATTGGGAAAATGATAGTATAATTAATTATATTAATGACAAACCTATCAGAAATCATATATCAATAGATGCTGGAAAAAGTCTTTGACAAAATAGCACCATTTCCTACTAAAAACACTAGAGAATGTAGAAATAATTGGATTGTTCATTAGAATAATTAGCAGTATCTATCTGAAATCATCAACAAGGATTATATGCAATGGGGATAAGTTAGTGGCATTCCCAGTAGGCTCAGAGGTAAATCAAGGATATCCATTATTACCACTACTATTCAATAATATCTTAAAAATGTTAACTTCAGCAATAAGAGAAGAAAAATAAATTGAAAGAATTAGAATTAGGAAGAATGAAGCAAAAGTCTTAATCTTTGCAGAGGACATGATCCTAAAATTTATCTAAAAATTACTAGAAACAATTATCAACTTTAGCAAAGTAACTGGATATAAAATAAACCTTCATAAATCCTCAGCATTTCTATATATTACTAGTAAGATACAACAGCAAGAGCCAAAAAAGAAAAATCCAGTTCAAAGTACTTTAGACAAGATAAAATACTTGGGAGTCTACCTGCCAAAGCAGGCTCAGAAACTATGAAAACAACTATAAAACATTTTTCACACAAATTAAATTAGATTTAAATACCTGGGCAAATTTCAATTACTCATGGAGAGGTTGAGCTATTATAATAAAAATGACAGTTCTACCTAAATTAAACTACTTATTTAGTGTTCAATAAAAATTCCAAAAATTTACTTTTTTTTAGGTTTTTGCAAGGCAATTAAGTGGTTTGCCCAAGGCCACAGCTAGGTAATTATTAAATGTCTGAGACCGGATTTGAACCCAGGTACTCCTGACTCCAAGGCTGGTGCTTTATCCACTATGCCCCCTAGCCACCCCCAAAAATTACTTAATAAGTTAAAAAATAAGAAAATTCAAATGGAGAAATAAAATGTCAAGAATTTGCTTGAATAAAAGTAGAAAAGGTGACTTAGCAATACCAGATCTAAAATTATATTATAAAGTTTTAGTCATCAAAACTCTTTGGTATTAGCTAAGAAATAAAGTGGTGATTCAGTGGAATAGACTATGTGTAAAAGAGATAGCAAGAAATGTTTACAGCAATCTGCTTTTTGATAAACCCAAAGAGTCCAGGTTCTAAGATAAAATCTCTTTCTTTGATAAAAACTGTTGGGAAAATTGGAAGTTAGTACAGCAAAAAATTTCATTAGACCAACATTCCCACCCTATACAAAGATAAGATCAAAAAGGGCAGAATTTAGACATAAAAGACAATATTATAAGAAAACTAGGATATCAAGCTTCCCTATCAGATCTATGGAAAGGAAAGCACTTCATGAGCAAGGAAGAGATGGAGAACATCATTAAAACAAATTAGATAATTTTAATACATTAAAATAAAAAAAAAGATTTTGTACAAACAAGACCAATGTAAGCAAGATCAAATGAAATGTACTAAATTTGGAAATGACTTTTAGAACTATTATTCCTCACAAAGGACTCATTTCTAAAATATATAGGAACTAAGTCAAATTAATAAAAAAAAACAAGTCATTCCTCAATTGACAAATGGTCAAAAAAATTGTCAGTTGCAGGGGCAATTTACAGATGAGGAAATCAAAGCTATCCAGTCATATGAAATATTGCTGTAAATTTTTTATTGATTAGAGAAATGCAAATCAAACCATCTCTAAGGTATGAGTTCACATCTCTCAGATTGGCCAATATGACCAGAAAGGACAATGATCAATGTTGGAAGGGATGTGGGAAATCTGGGACTCTAAAACATTATTAGTGGAGCTGTGAACTCATAGACCCCTTCTGGAGAGCAATTTCTAATTATGACCAAAGGGCAATAAAAATGTGCATGCTCTTTGATCCAGCAAAACCAATTTTGGGTCTATACACTGAGGAGATCATGAAAAGGAGTAAAAACATCACTTGTACAAAAATATTCATAGAAGTCCTTATTTGTTGTGGCAAAGAATTGGAAATTGAGTCAATCCCCATCAATTGGGGAATGGTTTAATGAACTGTGGTATATGTATGTCATGGAACACTATTGTTGTATTAGATACCAGGAGGGATGGGAATTCAGGAAAGCTTGAAAGGATTCACGTGAACTGATGTTGAGTGAGATGAGCAGAACAGGAATAACATTGTACAACTGAATAGCAACATGGGGGTAATGATCAACCTTAATGGACATACTCATTCCATCAGTGCAACAATCAGGAACAATTTTGGAATATCTGTGATGGAGAAGACCAGCTCTATCCAGAGAAAGAATTGTGGAGTTTGAACAAAGACCAAAAACTATTACCTTTATTAAAATAATAGTTATCTTATACGTTTGCTGTCTCATATTTTTTTCCTTAATAGTATGATTTCTCTCTCAACACATTCAATTTTTATCAATGTATATTATGGGAACAATGTAAAGACTATCAGAATGCCTTCTGTGGGGTTTGGGGGGAGGGAAATGAGATTAGGGGAAAAAATGTAAAATTCGAAAAAAACAGAAAAAAAGAGAACTCATCAAAGAGATCTTCCCTGACATCTTGGAACTAGAGAGTAAAATGGTCATTGATAGAATCCATCACTGATCTCCTCAAAGGGATCCCAAAGTGAAAATTTTAGCCAAACTATAGAATTATCAGATCAAGGAGGAAATTGTGTAGGCCACCATAAAGAAGCAATTCAAATATCAACCTGTCACAGTCAGGATAAAACTGGACCTGGTTGTATCAACATAAAAGTATCAAATAGCTTAGGATATGATATTTTGGAGGGCATGAGAGCTTGAACTACAACTATCCAGCAAAACTGACCATAATTTTTGAGTGTAAAAGTGGATATTTGATGAAATAAATGACTTTCAATATTTCCTGATGAAAAGAAAAGAAACTTGAACAGAATATTTTGTCTTCAAAGAGGAGATTCAGGAGATACATGAAAAGGAAAACAAGGTAAAAGAAAAATATTGCTGTTCAATAAGATTAAAATAGAGAAAGACAAAATTGTAAATTCACTGTTAAATATCTAATTAGAAATTTTGAAAATTTAAAGAAAATTAATAAAATCAATAAATATAAGAAGGCTGAACTAAAAAATGAAAATGAGTTGGTATTTTGGGGGAAAATTAAAATACATACCAGTTTGATTAATTTGATTTAAAAAAAGAATGAAGGAAATAAAATTACTAACATAAAAAAATGAGAAAAGTGAATTTACCATCAAGGAGGAGAAAATTAAAGTAACAATCTTGACCTATTTTGCCCGACTGTATGTCAATACATTTATCAATCTAAATGAAATGAATGAGTATTAAAAAATACAAACTTTCCAATCTAAGAGGAGATTAATACTTCAATAATCCCATTTAAGAAAAAGATATTAAACAAGACTTGAATGAACTTCCTAAGAGAAAAATCTCTAGTGCTAGATTGATACACAAGCATATTCAACCAAACAATCAAGGGACAATTTGTTTCAATTCAATAAAAACCATATGAATAAACAGGTAAAGAAGGAGTTATGCCAAATTCCTTCTCTGAATCTAATATAGTGCTGATATTTAAATTAGGAAAAACCAAAACAGAGAAATAAAATTTTAGATCAATACACTTAATGAATTATGTTTTCAAAACATTTAATATAATTTTAGCAAATCAATTAGAACAAGTTGTCATTAGGATAATGCACTCCTACCAAGTAGAATTTATAACAGGAATGCAAGGTTGGTACAATATTAGGAAAATATCAGTATAATTGGCCATATCAATAACAATTCATATCATTTAAAAAGATGTTAAATTAAATACATCACTATTTCCTATAAAACATTTAAATGCTTAATAATAAATGGAGTGTTTCTTAAAACAATAAGCAGTATCTACCTAAAACCATCAACAAGCATTATATGTAATGGGGAAAAACTAAAAGCATTTCCAATAAAATCAGGTTTGAAAGAAGGATTCCAATTGTGACTACTACTATTAAACATTGAATTAGAATTAGATATTTTTTGCTTTGTCATTCAGAGAAGAAAAAGAAATTGAAAGAATTCGAATATATAATGAAAAAAAAGTTTCTTATTTTTTGCAGATTATAAGAAAGCATACTTGGAGAACCCTAGAAAATTACTAAAAAACTTCATAAAACAATTAGCAACTTTAGCAAAGTTTCAGAATATAAAATAAGTACATAAATCATCCCCACTTCTATATATTACTAACAAAACAAAATTCCATGAGAAAGAAAGAGAAATTGCATTTAAAGTAAAGACAAATAAAATACTTAGGAGATCTGCCAAGGCAGATGCAGAAATTATTTGGAAAAAATTATAAAAGACTTTTCACATAATAAAATCAGATCCAAATAATTAGGCAATTGTTAGTTGCCTGACACAGTTAATACAATAAAAATGACAATTCTACTTAAATTGAATTACCTAATCAGTTCCATACCAATTCAAAAATTACCATATTGTGCTAGAAAAATAATAACTAAATTCATATGCTAGAAAAAATTGTTCAAGAATATAAAAGAATTAAAAAATGCAAGAGAAGATGATCCAATCATACTAGATCTAAAATTAATATTATAAACCATCACTCATCAATACTGTTGGTACTGGCTAAGAATTATAGTGGTGTATTGGTGGAATAGATTAGGAGAAAGATAAACAGTAGTAAATGACTACAGGAATCTGTTTTTTGATAAACCTAAAGATTCCGGCTTCTGGGATAAGTACCCACTCTTTAATAAAAACAAATGGGAAATCTGAAAGACAGCATGACAGGAATTAAGCAGAGATAAACATCTCACACTCTATACCAAGATAAGTTAGAAATGGGTACAGGATTTAGACATGAAAGGTAATGTCATAAATTCAATTAGGAGTACAAGGAATAGTATACCTGTTAGAGCTATGGAAATTGAAGCAGTATATGACCAAAGAATAGAAGAAGAACATAGTAAAATCCAGAATGAATAATATTTATTACATTAAATTGAAAAATTTTTGCAAAAGTCAAACCAATGTAATCAAGATCAAAAGAAAGGTAGCAAGTTGGGAAACCACTTTTACAGTTAGTGTTTCTGAAAAAAAAGGACTCATTTCTAGTACATATAGAGAATTGAGTCAAATTTATAAATTTATAAATTTATAAAATTTATAAAATTTATAAATTTATAAAATTTATAAAATTTATAAATTTATAAAAAGTCATTTCCCATTTTGCAAATAGCCAAAAGATATGAAAAGGTCATTCTCAGGTGGAGAAAATAAAACTATCTATAGTCAAATGAAAAAAATACTCTAGATCATTATTGAATAAAGAATTGGAAATTATAACAACTTTGAGTTACCACCTTATTATACCTATCAACATGGCCAACTTGACTAAAAAGAAAAAATGTTCAAAGGTGAAGGAGATGTGGGAAAACTGAGACACCGAAGCATTATTGTGAACTTAACCAAACTTTCTGGAGAGAAATTTGGAATTTTTCTCAAGGGCAATAAGACTACATAGTCTTAGATGCAGCAATGCCACTACTAGGTCTTTATCCCAAAGAGATAAGGAGAAAAGGTAAAAATCTCACATGTTCAAAAATATTTTTATCACCTCTTTTCATAGTGGCAAAGAATTGGAAATAAATGGGATGCCTGTACATTGAGCAATGGATGAACAAATTGTGGTATGCTGGAACACTCTTGTTCTATAAGTTTATGAGAGACAGGACTTCAGAAAAGCCTTGAATGAACTGAGTGAAATGAATAGAACCAGAAGAAGATTATGGACCCAAACAGCAAGACTGAGGGATGGTCAGGTAAGATGGACTTGTTCACTTCAGCAGTACAATAATCAAATCCAACTTAAAAAATCTGTGATGGGAAATATCATCCATATACAGATAAGGAACCATGGAGTTTAAATGAAGACCAAAACTATCTTCAACTTTGAAAAAATTGTCTTAAGTATTTTTTTCTCTCAAACTTTTCCTCATGTTTAATTTGATTTAGTTTCATATATATATGGTCTATATAAGTTTCTTTCTGTTAATGTAAGGGGGGAAGGAAACCAGGGAGTAAGAAAATAAACTCAGAACCTTGCAAAAATGATCACTGAAAACTATCATCAAATGTAATTGGAAAGATAATTTTTAAAATATTTTTAAAGAAGAACCCCTTCTCCTACCACAATACAATTCTCAAGCGTTACAATTATTGTCTTCCCATTTATTCTTATTGGTTAACATTTTTTCCTTAGTCTTATCTACTAACATTAATTTTCTTTCCATTTAGCTTTTTATACATCTTTTAAATTTTGTATTTGAAGATCAAATTTGCTAATCAATTCTGGTCATTTTCCAAGTATGTTTGAAAGTCCTCTAGTTCAATGAAAGTTGATCTTTTCCCCTTGAAAGCATATGTTGAAATATGTGTGGTAGTAGATCCTTGGTTTTAATCCAGGTTCCAATGCTCACCAGAATATCATATTCCAGGACCTGTGATCTTTTAATGCTGAAGCTGATAAGTACTGTGCAATCCTGACTATGCTTCCCTAATATGCAAAATGCCTCTTTTTGGCAGCTTGCAGTATTTTCTTTTTTAACCAATAATGCTGAAATTTGACTGCAGTATTATATGGAGTTTTTATTTCGGGATCTCTTTCTGTGGTTTAAGGATGGATTCTTTAAAGATCTATTTTATCTTCTTGTTCCAGGATATTATGACAGTTTTTCTTTTCTTTTTTTCCCTTTATTGTTTAAAAATATAACTATTTCATTTTTTCCAATTACATACAATGGTAGTTTCTACCAATCATCTTTTTCAAAGTTTTGTGTTTTATAATTTTTCTCCCTCCCTCTTCCCCCAACAGAAGGTAATCTGATATAAGTTTTACATTTGCATACATGATAAGCTTAGATTGAATTTGAATATGTTATGAGAGAAGAATCAGATGGAAAAGGAAGAAAGCAAGCATTAGAGATAACAAAATTATAAAATACATAGGACAGTTTTTTTTAAAATTGGTGGTAATAAGCTTTAGTCTTTGTTTAAACTCCACAGCTCCTTCTCTGGGTGCAGATGGTACTTTCCATCATAAACTCCTAATAGTGTCTCTGATTATTGCAGTGATATACTAAGCACGTTATGGCAGTTTTTCATTCTAATTTCCTACCTGACATTTTCCAGACTCTTTTTCTGATTGTGGCTTTCAGATAACTAATAATTTGTGAATTATTTTCCCTGGCTCCATTTTATAGGTTCTTTGTTTTTCCTAAAAGTTGCTTTATAACTTCTTCTATTTTTGAGTTTCATGGAATCTTGGTGTCTCATAGGCATTAGTTACTATTTATTGAATTCTAATTTTTAGGGGTTTGTTTTGTTCAGTCAACTTTTGTGTTTCCTTTTCCAATTGCCTGATTTTACTTTTAAGAGTACATTTCTTTTTCTAATTGACCAATTTTATTTTTAATGTTTATATTTTCTTCAATCATTTTTTTCATAATTTATCTGCATTACTCTCATTTCTTTTCTCCATTTTTCTTCATCCTCTCTTCTTTGTTTTCCAAAATCTTTTTGATTTCTTTGAATAGATCTTTTTGATTTACAGAAGAATTTGAAAACTCCTTTAAAGTTTCACATGCAAATATCTTATCACTGCTTTCCTCTTCTGAGATGGGGTTAATTTTTCTTTTCTTTTTTTGGGGGGGGTTTATATTTGTCCCTTTTATAATACTAAGCTTTTATATTTTGCCCTATTTTTTTTCTTTTTGTCTGTTTGTTTTTTAGCTTGCTTGCTCATTTTGATAGCTCAGCTCTGCTCCTGGGAAAAAGAGTATAAAGTTCCAACCTATTTGTGCTGGGGCCAGGGATTTTGTTCCTGATTTACTATTTGTCTATGGTTTTTTCAGGTGTTCATGGTTTATTCACTTCATTACAGTATTCCAACCCTGTCCAGCCTGCTGCCCCAGCATTCCAGGGGCTCAAATTTTCCTTTCTGAGCTAATATTGGAACCCTTGTTACTGACTTGCTGGCTTACTGAAACTAGACCTGAGCTGTGCTGTGACTAATTTTCCCACTGACTCACCAACTCTCCTACATATATTGCACTAAAGTTCCCTTCACCCATATGAGACAGAACAGTACTGAAGTTGCTTTAAGTTATCTTGATTTGAGAACTTGTTTCAATCTCTTTTTCTAAAGGTTTTGTCACTTTAGGGTCTGTTCAGAGCTTCCTCAATTAGCACTGACAGCTTGGCTCCTACATTTGTTTCAATGGCAAAAGTAAGCATTCTCATCCTTTAATATTCCTGGATACTTTAAATACCCTGAGTGAAGTTTTTTTTCTTCTTCTAATTTTACCACAAAGGACTGCTAGGTGGCCCAATTGGTTCTGCTCTTGGTGTTGGTTCTGGAAAAAGGAAAATTCCTTTTTCTGAATTCAAATCTGCCTTTAGACATATTAGTTGTGTGATGTTATGCATTATTTGTTAAATGAGCTGGAGAAGAAAATGACTTACCACTCCAGAATCTTTGCCCAGAAAAACCGAAATGGAATCATGAAGAATCAAACTTAACTGAACAAAAATACTACCATGATTCTGTTTTGAAACAAAATAATTTCATGTACTATATTTAAAGCTAATCTTTTGAGTAAATGGAGTTCACACATACTTGGCTACTAATTGTTCTTTACAGTTGGTTGCTAGAAAATATTTTGATTGTCTAAAGCAATTTTATTCACACTTCAATAAAAGAATATCAGAAATTGATGAGGTGTGACTTTCAAACATGATGAAATTTCATAGGATGATAAGTTTTCTAAAGATAAATTTTACTATGCTCATAATGGTGTCTAGTTCAAAAGAGTGAGTGCCAATGGCTGGGGAAAAAAAGCTTGGGGAATGAAATCCAATTTGCTTATCTTATAATTTAGCCAAAGCAATGAGTATTTTTTAAAATTTTATTTATTTAAGTCAATGGGGTTAAGTGACTTTTCCAGGGCCACACAAAAGGGAATTATTAAGTTTCTGAGGCTGGATTTGAACTCAGGTATTCCTGACTCCAGGGCACAAACTTTTATGTGATCTGAATAAAAATTAGATATCAACACATAAATATGTACACAAATACACACACATATACAAAATGCATTCCCAATGTCTGAGGATTGCACAGAGATAGAATAGTGTATTGGTTGATTGGTTCTTGTCCTTCATTATCGAAGAAGACCAAAATGACATCACTATGCCTGAGACAAATTACAGCGTGTCCAATTGTAACCGATAAGACCAATGCAAACTTGTAGTCCTCTACCACATATTGGGGACAAATATCCATATGAACACCTGGGATGGGTACTCTAAACTTACGTTTGTCTCATTTTCTTTGAGCTGTTTCAATTCTGCCTTCCTCAAAGAGTGCAATACCCTCACTGATGAGGGCATGTCATGCTGGGTGGTCCTGTGCCAATATCTCCCACACTGTACAGTTGATTATAAAGTTCTTCAATGAGAACTTCAGGATGTCTTGATATTGCTTCTTCCGACACACTTGTTAGTGCTTGCCCTATGTGAGAACTCCATAAAATAGATTTTTTGAAAAGCATACATCTGACATTCTAGCAATGAGTCCAGCTCATCATAGTTGCCTTCTCTGTAGTAATGTTGGGATGGTAGGCAGTTTAGCTCGAGAAAGGACCTCAGGGTCTGGTATTTTCTACTGCCAGGTGATCTTCAGAATCTTCCTAAATCAATTTAAAATGGAAGCTATTTAGTTTCTTGACATGGTGCTGTTTATCTGCCCAGGTTTCACAGATAGAGCAATGAGGTCAGTATAACAGCTCTGTAGACCTTCAGTTTAGTATTCAGTGTAATACCTCTTCTCTCTCACACTTTCTTTCCGAGCTTCCCAAATCCTGAGCTAACTGTTGCAATGTTTGTGTCAATCTCATTGTCAATGTGTACCTTCCTGGAAAGGACACTGTCAAAGTAAGGAAACATGTCCATAGAACTAAAATTTCTCCATTTCCTGTAATTAATAGTCCCACATATGGATGGTGTGGCTGATGGCGTATCTGTTTATTCTTGGTGTTAGTTGTTAGATGAAAATTAGCACAAGCAGCAGAGAACTGAAAATTTTGTGGCATTGCAGCTTCAGAGGCTGCATTGAGTGCACAGTCATCTGCAAACAGAAGATCATTCACCAACACTCCCTCCACTTTCATCTTGGCTTGTAGCCTTTTCAAGTTGAAGAATTTGCCATCAGTGCAGCAGCTGGCCTTGAGGCCATGTTCATCCTCAGTGAAGGTGTTTAATAACATGACTGAAAACATCATGCTAAAAACTATGGGAGCACAGACACCTCCTTGATTTACTCCACTGGTTACTAGTGAATCTCCAGAGCATTGTCCACTATCCAGAACCCAGGGATGCTTATCATCATGGAACTTATGTACAATACTGATGAAATTCTGTGGACAAACAAATTTCAACATAATTTTCCATTAAGCTTTAAAACTAACACTATCAAAGGTCTTAATCAGATCTACAGATGTTCTTTACAGACTTTTATTCTGTTCTTGGCATTTTTCCTGCAATAGTTGGGCAGTAAACACCATATAAACTATTCCTTGACCCTTTATAAAAGGCACACTGGCTATCAGGTAGGTGACTATCTTCCAGGAGAAGGATCAAACAATTGAGAAGGTCTCTGGCAAGAATCTTAACAAGAATGACTAAAAGAGAAGTATCCGTGTGATTGTCACAGGACAATCTATTCCCTTTACCTTTATAAAGATAGACAATGGAGGCCCTTGAATTTTGGGAGGATAACCTCTTCATGCAATATAACCTGGAAATTTTCAGTTAGTGCATTGTAGAAGTCTGAAGAAAGTAATGTAATGAATCACTAATTTTATTTGCACTTTAGATTTGTTTTTGTTATGTTTTGCTTTTTTATGTTCTACATGGGCTATCAACTCTTAGTAGATTTATTTACTATATAAATTAGTTACCTAATATATACTAATTAATATCCATTATTTGTTTGACTATTATTAATATTGGCTTTATTATTGTGCCTGTTCAAGTCATTTTTTTCAAAGATTCAATTTTCCAGTCTTGCTCTGGGACATTTATATATGCCTCTTAATGAAATATTACTATCACAAAAAAGAATACAAGGAAAAGGCAAAAATGATTATGTATTTTTAAAACCCAAACAATAACCGATTTTTACAGCTATGGGTAGAAATTTAAATTGTAGAGCATTGTAACCAATCTGGTGAAAAGATTGTCGCAGTTAATCTGCTAAAGTTGAGACTTGAGTTGAAATTCTAGATATGACACTTAATACTTGTGTGACAATATCAAATAATTTGATTTCATTGGGCCTCAGTTTTCTCATATTTTCAAGGAGGTTATATTAGATGTATTGCAAATGGTTTGCAAATGTATTGCAAATATTCATATATGATATGATAACATAATGTGTAGAATGTAATCTCTCTTTTGCTTCTATTTAAACAATTAGTACAAATGGTTTTAGGAAAAAATATATGCATATGGATACACATGCATATAAGTATATGATATGCATATAGCCATATATATTTACATATATATCATTTCCTCAACAAACATTTGTTTATATAATGTATGTTTATATAATATATATGATTATGTATGTATACACATGCCATATATACACACATACTATATATATATATATATATATACACACACACACTTACCTTAAAAATAAGAGCGAATCTATTTTATCATTCTAGTTTGAAGGGACAAGATGTTTCCAAATTGGACTATGTCAAACTAATCTTCCATATACTTATGATACAGGAAATATGATGTTATCTGTTTATATAACAAAGTAACATTCTATTTTACCTGGATGATTTGTCTATGTATATGTGTAAATTGGTTTGGTTTAGGCTGTCTGTGTGTTAGCATGTGTGCCTATGTGTATACTTGTATGTATGTTTTTGTATATAGTTGTATGACTGAGTGCAGATCTCTATTTTGTGTCATTGGAAATCCTACAGTCAAATCTCCTTCCATGTTCATATAAAAACTGTGTCAGAGACTGGACTTAAATTCAACTATAAAAGCCTCAAAGACCAAATATAGATTTAATGCACTTTATTGCAGTTGGATATTTATAAATATTGACTTAATCAAAATATTTTCAGGACTTGCAGTTTGATTTTTTTCCTCTGGGAATTGGGGCTATAATTATCCAAATGTGAAGTGATATCTAATGAGTAACTTAAAGTATTAACTTTTTTTCTTCAAAAGTATATCAAGATACTGAAGTTTATTTATTTTTTTCTTGGCCAGGTTAATTTGAGCTATCTGGTATTTAACATGTTTATCCAAAGGAAACCAAAATGAGAAGAAAATTTGTCCATCATTCATCACCTGTCCTTAAGCATATTTTAACCTGTCATATTTAATGTGTCCTTTAGAATAAAATAGCTTAAAAAACTTTTTAGTATATTTTCTAAGGGAGGAAAAAGTTTATTAAGTCACTGACTATCCTCACTTAAAGTTTTATTATCTAATCCCAGCATTTCAATTTTTTACAAAAGACATAATGCTCGCTAAAATCTTACAAATCATATAAAATTAGATATGTTTGAAGTAGGGGTAGAACCCCCAAAGAAAACTAAATTTCATTATTTTGAGTCCTTTCCTGGAGTTACCTGTTAGAAGAAAGATTTAAATATTTTCATCCAAAAATAATTTAAGGTACATTTTATCATCATTCTATTGAAGGAAGTTCATTTTGTAGCTATAATCTCTTAATTCAGAGCTTCATAATATATATCTTTTTTTTCCAATATTTGACACCTTTATTATTTCAGTTCCAACTTAGCAATTTACATGTCAGGTTGTTGAATTGCCATCAGTTATCAGCTTTTTTAAAAATTACCTTTGACATAGTTCTAGCTGTCTTTGTGTAAAGCAAACCTATTTAATTAAATATAATACTCATCTGAATCCAGTTAAGTTTACGTCAGTCCTTTATTTCCCATTGACTAACTTGCCACCACTTACTGTTAATGAATACAGTTCCCACTCAGTGGTATGCATACTTAACCCAAAAAGCAAAAATTATGGCCTTTTTGTGGCTGCACAAGTCCATTTCAGTGGTGTGGTTTTCTACTATTAGTGCATCAGAAGTAGCAATTAAAATTCAAAATGAATGAAAAACCATTGAGAGCAACACCTGGTAGTTAGCATAAATCTTTCAAAAGTTAGAGATGGTAATTCACTAGTCTATTCATAGCTTAAGTCTGTTCCAGTTTTAGGAAATATAACAAGACTTTATCTTCAGTGAGAAGCATTATTTTCTATTTTTCCAAGTACAAAATTAATCCTGTCAACATATTCTTCATAATTAGGACATCACAGTATTTCATATTTAATCCTCAATGCTTCCCAGAATGTGCAATTAACTTTTATTTTGCCAAGAATTCTCCTTTTTTTTGATCAATAGGTCAGTTGAAATAGTTGTGGGCAGTACTGTCAAAACAATTATACTAAGATTTACCCAAACAAGTCTTACCTAGAAAATTAAAGGGAACATATCATGTACATTTCATGAGGAGCTATCTTTTTTTAGTAACAATTGACATAAAACACTGACATTATACTCTGAGAATGTTGTTTTTATTTATTTCATGTTCTACTTAGAATTAGAATATATTTGAGGTACTGGAGCAGTCAGATATGATACTAGATCTTAAAAGAATTTTAAGACACTGGCAAGGTTCACAGATTTAGAGAATACTAGATTCAGAGCTGGAATAGCCTCAGAGGTTATCAAGATCTTCAGGTTCCTTTATCATACATATAAGAACTCTTAGGAAAAGAAGTTATTCTTGTCCAAGATTTTGAACGTAGTTAGGTCATGGCAAGACTGAGGTAGTTTCAAAACAGTAAAAGACTTACAGTATATAACATCAAATCTCTTTGTTTTACAGTAGAAGAAACTGAAACAGAATGAATGAAGATATATATATATATATATATATATATATATATATATATATATATATATATGATTTTTGACTATAGTCAGAGTTAGAAAATGTTTAAACTGCAGTAAAAACTTAGCCCTTCCAACCTTTAGATTTAGTCTTCCATCCTCTATAGAACATGTCTGGGACTTGAATTCAGTTCTCCTGATTCCAAATCAATTTTAATTTCCACTCTGGAACAAAAGATTTTGAAGAGGAATTGAATCTAAGACATAGAGAAGACAAAACAAACAACTATAACAGCAACAAATCTTTACTCCTTATTGACATGGAATACCATCTTTGCTGTAGTTCAATATTTTCCCATTACATCTATGCTAGTACTGAATATGTAGAACTAATTTAATGGATATTTTTTTGAGTGAATATGTCTATGCTGAAGTATAAAGATACTCTTTAGCATGACAGTTTATCTTTTTTCTGACATTAAATTTTAAACAATACGATTTCTGAGAAGTGAACTGGTTCAGAATTTTTTCTTTAGTCATCCTCTTCTAGAATGTGTGTGTATATATATATATATATATATATATATATATATATATATATATATATATATATGTATGTATATGTCAACCAGACTTCTAAAAACAAAAGTTGACAAAGATGTCAGTTAATTTCACTTTCTATATTTGAGAAAAGAATTTGGAGAGTAATTATAGAGAGGTTTATATCATTTCACATCTAAGACCAAAGGAGAGGTTCTATTTCATTTTAATTTTTTATTTTTATAATTCAAGAAATATCACTAGTACAATAGTGAACTAAAATTGAAATTAGCTTGGACTGTCTTTTCTAAACAACTATCTTCCTAGGGGTTTCTGTAATATAATTTAGTTTCTGTATTTAAGTTTCTTCTAAACTTTCTCTAATCCGACTTCTAACCTACTCAGTTGAAATTATTTTCTCCAAAACTAACAATCCTTATTTGGTTAATTGAAAGCTTTTTAAAAAATTATCTATCCTTTAACCTCTCAGAAGCTTTTGATACTAGTCTTCCCTAAATTTTCATAAACTTGCCTTTTCCTGATTTTGTCACTAGCTATTTGACTACTATGAGTCTACTTGGATATAACTTTATCCTGGTCATACCACTTAAACCACATAAACCTGAACATGGGTTTATCTTCCAAAGGTCTACATTGGGTCTCTTCTTAATTTTCCCTTTGTTGCATCTCATTTGATGATCTCAGTTGTTCATAATTTTAATATCTGAAGAGATGAATTCTAAGTCCAATCTCTTCTACCAAGTTTATATCTTATACAATCTTCTATCATCAATTAATTGTTATTTGGACATATCCAGTATTTTAAACACATCTAGCCCAAAACAGAAATAATTCTTTCTTCCAAAACACTCATACTCATCAAAATTTCTTACTTTTGTTGAGGGCATCAATACTTATCCAGCTTCATAAGCATAATTTCATACTTATCACCAGCACTCTCTGTATGTTTCCAACACTGTTATCAAACCTTCTCATTTCTACTTTCAAAATATATGCTATATTTATTATCTTTCTTCCACTTATTTAGCTATCATGTTATTATAGGACCTCTTCATTTTTGCTTGAACTATTAAACTACATTTTAACCGGTGTCCGTATCTCCTGGTCACTCCCCAACTCCAATCCATCTTCCATTCAATTCCTCAATTAATTTTCTTAAAAGGAGCTCTATGCAATAAATTCAATTTTTTTTCTGTTACCCACAGAATCAAATATAAATAATCTCTTTCAATTTAGAAACCTTCATAGCCTGGTTTCATTCTACTCTACTTAAAATTTTTCAGGACTCTATAACTCTGATTAAGTGGTACCAGTCTCCTTGCTGTACTTAATACAAAGTTCTTCAACTCCAAATTCGGCTTTTGCACTGTCTGTCCCCCATGTTTGCAAAGAAGCCCCTTTTTGGGCCTATATCCTGACTTGCCTAGTTTCTTCAAAACAACTTAAATCCCATATCCTATTTTTCTGTACAAGGTCTTTGTTAGTCACTGCCTCTGGGAAGAATCTCACTTCTTCTGATCATGCTAATACTTTTCCTCTGAGATTACCTCTCAATTAAAAATGTATAAACTTTGAAAACACATGTTTGAGACTTCCAGGGTAGAGCCAAGATAGTGGCATGAAGCTAACAAACTCCTGGAGTCTTAAAGATAAATCAAGGTAAATGAAGACTCTACTCTGACATTCACTACAGATCCAACCAAGAAAAAGAGAAGATTCAAAGAAGTTTTCAACTGTTACGTCATGGAGGATCTTCATTAATGATCTGTCTCTTTGGAGGAAAAGGGGAAGAAAAGTCCAGGAGGCAGGAGAGTGAGGAAAGGCAGCAGGAGACTTTTAGCCACACTACAATCTAGGTCCCAAGAGCTTAATAATAACAGAGTTCCTGGCAGTTGGATAGCAAAGCAGCAGGGAGGATTCCAACCCCAAGCAAAGCCTGAACCCTGAGAGTACCTGGTAAAAGACAGGACTGGATTGGGAACAATCCTCTAAGTCAGAACCTGGACATAAAAGAGGAAACAAACTTCTGCAAAGGAAAGACCTGGACTACATAGGCAACATCTTGGCCAACAACAAGCCAGAGATCATATCGCAGGCTTAGCAAACTAAAGGCTTGGATCTGTACTCCATATAACCCAGGAGCAGAACTACAACAACAATGATGAGCAAAAAAGTGAAAAGAACACTCACTATTGAAAACTATTTCACAGATAAAGATGACAGCAATGCCATGTATGAAGAAGAAAGGCATGAAAAATCACTCACAGGAGGAGTATCCAAACAGTCTATAAATTGTACTCAAATACAAAAGCTCATCAAAGAGCTTAAAAAAGAATTTAAAAACCAAAGAAGATAGGGAGAAGAAAAATGGAAAAATAGAATGAAAGTCATGCAGGAAAATTGTGAAAAATTGACTAGTGAATTCAATGCCTTTAAAAAGTAAAGACAAAAGTGAATTGACTAAAATAAAATCCTAAAAATTAGAATTGAGCAACTACAAACCAATGAAGCTACAAGACTACAAGATTCCATCAAAAAAAATAAAAATAAAAAGGCTGAAAATCTATGAAGAAAATATAAAGTACCTTCCAGGTACAGGAAAAAAGATCCAGTAGAGACAATCTATGAATCATTGGACTACCTGAATGCCTGGATCAACAAAAGAATCTGAAAAATATCATGCAAGAAATTATGAGGGAATACTGCCTCAATCTACTAGAGCAATTGAAGAATCCACAGAATGCCTCCAGAAAGAGACCCCAGGATAAAAACTCCAAGGGCTTTTCCTCAAATAAAAGAAAGAATATTGCAAAAGCAAATAGAAAACAATTCAAAAACCAAGGGAACACAATAAGACTAACAAAGTACCTATCTGCCTCAATACTGAAGGATCATAAGAACTGGAATAAGATATTTCAGAGAGTTAAGGACCTGGGATTACAACCCAGAATTTATGCAAAATTCAGCATATATTTTAAGGGAAAAAGATGGATGTTCAATGAAATACTGGACTTCCAGAATTTCCTGACACAAAGTCCAGAACTGAATAGAGAATTCAATCACCAAATACACAACTGAAGAGTTACATTTAAGAAAGGTAACTGAAAAGGGGGAAAGAAAAATACAAAACTGTTTTAAACCAATGTTGGTCCCTAAAAGGGAAGGTAAGATATAATAATTCTAATTCATTAGAACTTTACTTCTCTAAGGCTAATTAGTGGATAGAATATAAATGAAGAGAATGAACCTAAAGGATATCAGTTAAATTGGGTCTTGTCTCTCCATTGAAGAGAGCTAAGATCACATACCAGATGTCAGGCAAAAAGCCCTGACAAAAAAGAAAAAAAAGGAGGAGAATTAATTTTCACTTAAGTATCTCATTATACCTTGACTTTCTTTAATCGCAAGGTGCTAAACCCCTTGTCTAATGAGGGAATCATAAACTTCAAGGACCTGTGACAGTTTCTCTGCTACTTGTAAAGTGAGACCTCCTGAGTCTCCTAGTATTTAGAGATCTTCTATCAGGTTATTAGGTTAGGGCTTCTTAATAAGGTGTTAAGTACCTTGGTTGGGGAGGGAAGGGTAAAATGGGATGCACAATAGACTTGGTTCACTAAAAGAGGTTTTAAGTACTTTTGCTGGGTGAAGGGGGGGGTTAAAGTGGGAGACACATTAGGCTTTGGTTCATTTACCAAGGTGTTAAATCTTTTTGGGGGGGAAGGTGATAAAGTGAGGAAGACAATAGACACTGAACCACTTAACAAGGTGTTGAGTACCCTGACTGGTATTGGGGGGGGGAAGTAAAGTATGAAAGAAAATAGGCCTTGGGGAGGGTCACAAATAGTTCAAGAAATTATAAGGCTTTGGATAATACTTTGACTTATGAGGAGGATTGTGTGTACTTGAAAGATAATTGAAAGGGGGGGGTAAATTTAAAATGTTTATATTATAATTTTATGCAATTTGAGTCACTGCAGCTTATCAAGCAATCAAATAAACAATTTGTGATATCTTGATAACAAGAGGATGTTATCAAGAAATCAAATAACTGAACTGTTATTGATGATACTTGATTTAATAATAATAGGGCACCAAGGGAAGAGGAACAAAGATTTATAATTTGAAAGGGAGAGGAGGGAGAATGTGAATTCTCAGTATATTCTATTCAATACATTTAGCCCAGTGAGGAAATAAGATACATTCCCACTTGAGTTTAAAAATATAACTTAATCTACAGGGAGGGGAGGGAGTGGGAACAGGGAAAGATAAGGGAAGAAGGTACTGATAAAAAGGAAAGGAAGGTATAGGTGAAAACAAACTGGAAGTTACATTTTTAAAAGAAAAACCAAAGGGGAAAGTTAGTAAGACTTTGTTGAGGAGGAATAAGAGAAAAGGAAAGAGATAAATATAAATAGAGAATGATAACATGGAGAGAAATATAGAATTAGTAATCTTAACTGTAAATGTGAATGGGACAAACTGTTCCATTAAATGGAAACAAATAGCAGAATGGATTAAAAACCAGAATCTTTGAAGCAGAGAGATACACTCTGGGTAAAGGTAAAAGGTTGGAGCAAAATATCTTATGCCTCAGTAGAAGTAAAAAAAAATCTGGTGTAGCTATCCTAATCTCAAAGAAAAAGCAAAAATCAGTCTCATTAAAAGGGATAAGGAAGGTAGCTACATCTTCTCAAAAGGCACCATTGGAAATGAAGCTATATCATTACTTAACATGTGTGCACCTAGTGGTATAGCATCCAGATTCCTAGAGGAAAAACTGAGTGAATTAAGAGGAGAAATGGACAGCAAAACTTTAATAATGGAATTCCTCAATCTCACTCTCTCAGAACTAGACAAATCTAACAACAAAATAAATAAGAAGGAAGTTAATAAGGTGAATGAAATCTTAGAAACTTAGGTATGATAGACCTCTGGAGAAAAGTTAATGGGGATAGAAAAGAATATATCCTTTTGTTGACAGTACTTGGCACTTTCACCAAAATTGAATATGTACTAGGGCACAAAAACCTTAAAATCAAATGTAGAAAGAGAGAAATAATAACTACACACTTCTCAGAACATGATTCAATAAAACTTACATGTAATAAAGGTTCAGGGAAAGATAAACCAAGAACAAATTGCAAATTATATAACTTTATCTTAAATTGGGGTGGATCAAACAGAAAATAATAGAAATAATCAGTAATTGTATCCAAGAAAATGATAATAATGAGGCATCATATCAAAATTTATGGGATACAGACAAGGAAGTTTTGAGGGGAAACTTTACATCTCTAAATGTCTATTTGAATAAAATAGAGAAAGAGGAGATCAATGAATTGCATATGCAATTAAAAAAAGCTAGAAAAAGAACAAATTAAACATCCTCAATTAAATACCAAATTAGAAATTCTGAAAATCAAGGGAGAGTTTAATAAAATGGAAAACAAGAAAACCATTGCTCTCATAAATAAAGCTATGAGTTGGTTTTATGAAATAAACCAATTAAATAGACAAACCTTCGGTTAATCTGATTTTTAAAAAAAGAAGATAACTAAATGACCATTATCTAAAATGTAAATGGTGAACTATCTGCCAATTAGGAAGAATTAAAGAGATAATTTTGAGCTACTATGCTGAACTATATGCCAATAAATTGGATAACTTCAGTGAAATGGATGAATATTTACAAAAATACAAACTGCCCAGATTAATGGAAGAGGAATTAATTTACTTAAATAACTCCATTTCAGAAAAAGAAATTTAAGAAATCATCAATAAACTCCCTAAGAAAAAGTCTCCATGTCCAGATGGATTTACAAGTAAATTCTACCATACATTTAAGGACCAATTACTTCCTATTCTACATAAAATATTTTTAAAAATAGGAGGAGTTCTGCCAAACTCCTTTCATGACATCAGCATGGTGCTGATACCTAAATTAGGAAAAATAAAACATAAAAGGAAAATTATAGATCATTCTCCCTAATGAATATTGATGAAAAAGTCTTAAATAAATTTTTTAGCAATGAGACTACAGCAGTTATTAAAAGGCTAATGCACCATGATCAAGTTGGATTTATACTAAGCAGGCAGGGATGGTGCACCATTGTGAAAACATTCAACATAATTAAACATATCAATAGTAAAATCAAAAGAAATCATATTATTTTCTCAATAGATGATGAAAAAAACCTTTGATAAAATACAACATACATTCATATTAAAAACACTAGAAATTTTAGAATAAATGTAGTTTCCCTTAAAAGAATAAATAGTATCTATCTAAAATATCAACAAATATTATATTTAATGGAAATAAACTCAGAACATTTTCAATAAATTTAGGGGTGAAACAAGGTTGCCCATGATCAGCATTACTATTCAATATAGTTTTAGAAATACTAGCAGTAGCAATAAGAGAAGAAAAAGAAATTGAAGTATTCGGAATTGACATTGAGGAAACAAAGCTTTCATTCTTTGCAGATGATACATGATGGTATACCTAGAGAACCCGAGAAAATTATCTAAAACAGTCCTTGAAACAAGTAAATTCAGCAAAGCAGCATGGCATAAAATCAATCCACATAAGTCATCACCATTTCTATATAGAAACACCAAAACCCATGAACAAGTGATAGAAAAAAATTCCATTTAAAATAATTGTAGGCAACATTTAATACCTGGGAATCCACCTACCTAGACAAACTCAGAAACTGTAGTAATATAATTATAGATCTCTCCTCACCCAAATAAAATCAGATCTAAATAATTGAAAAAATGTCAAATGATCATAGTTAGGTCAAGTTAATATAATAAATATCACAATTCTACCCAAACAAATTACTTATTCAGTATCATACCAATCAAACTACCAAATAGCTACTTTACCTGACTAGGAAAATAAAAGTAGCAAAATTCATCTGAAGCAATAAAAGGGCAAGAATAGCAAGGAAACTGATTAAAAAATGTAAAGGAAAGTGGCCTAGATCTACCAGATCTAAAACTCTACTATAAAGCAGCAGTCCTCAAAAATGTCTGGGTACTGGTTAAGAAACAGTAATGAATCAATGGATTAAGAGAGGTTCCAAACAACCACAGTAAAGGACTGCAGCAATCTACTCAAAAACATCAGCCTCTGGGATAAGAACTTACTATTTGACAAAAATTGTTGGGAAAAATGGAAAATAGTATGGCAAAGACTAGGCATAGCTCTACATCTCATCCCATAACAAAATAAGCCCAAAATTGGTAAAGAATTTAGACATAAAGATTGATACCATAGATAAATTAATAGACCAAAATATATTCTATCTATCTGATCTATGGAAAAGAGATACATTTATGACCAAACCGGAATTAGAGTAGATTATAAATTGCAAAATGAATGATTTTTATTTTATTAAATTAAAACCTTTTTGTACTAATAAAATCAATGCTGCCAAAAATTAGAAGAAAGTGGGAAACAATCTTCACAACCAGGAGTTCTAATAAAGGTCTCATTTCTAAAATATATAGAGAGTTGTATCAGATTTATACTATCACAAATCATTCCCCAAGTGAAAAAAAAGGTCAAAGAGTATGAATAGACAGATTTCAAATGAAGAAATTAAAGCAATATATAAGCATATGGAAAAATGCAATGAGACATGCAAATTAAAACTAAAATGAGGTATCATCTCCCACTTATATTAGCCAAGATGAGAAAAAGGGAAGATGATCAATGTTGGAGAGGTTGTAGGAGGACTGGAACATTGATGCATTGCTGGTGGAATTATGAATGGATCCAACCTTTTGGGAGAGCAATACTGAACTTTTGTCAAAGAGCAATAAAACTGTTTATGCCCTTCGAGACTGTATCCAGAAGAAATTATAAAAAAAAATGGGAAAATTTCTCCGTATTTCAAAATATTCCAAGAAGCTCTTTTTGTAGTGGCAAAGAACTGGAAATTGAGAGGAATGCCCATCAATTGGGGAATGGGTAACCAAGTTATAGTACATGAACACTAGGGAATATTATTGTTCTGTAAGAAAAAAATAAATTGTCGGACTTTAGAGAAGCATGGAATGACTTACAGTGTCTGATGCTGAGTGAAGGGAGTAGAGCCAAGAGAACAATTTACTCATCAATATTATGAAATAGACAACCTTGATGGAAGCAACTGCTCTTGGCAGTCCAGAGAACTAAGACAATCATATTTGTCAGATATCACCCCCAAACAGAGGAAGAAAATCAAAACAAAACACAGAAAAAAAACACCCCTACCAAATCTGATGAACACTTTATAAAAAATATCTCCTATGTATCTCTTTCTCTTAATCCTAATTCCTCATACCAAAAATGACTAATTCGTAAATATGTTTAACAAAATATATATGTAAAACACTAACCTGACTGTTTCCAACTGAAGGGAGGGAGGTGGGAAGGGAGGGTGGAGAGAATTTTGTAATTTTGAAATATGCATGGACAAATGGATGAAAATAAATAAAATAATAAATAAAAGAAAGCACATGCTTTTTATCAAGCCATCACTGTCATGAGAATACAAACTCCTAGAGTTCAGGAACTCTTTGTGTGTGTATGTGTGTGTGTGTGTGTGTGTGTGTGTGTGTGTGTGTGTGTGTGTGTCTGCGTAACTAATTTAATTTTGTACTTCCCACATTTAACTCATTATCATAATTCAGATTCCATTTTTACATTTATGTGATTAATTAGCTTTAAGGCTTTAAATGTTTTTTCTGACCTGTAATTTATTGCCATAAGGAACCCCTATGAGGTCCTCCCTCTAACAATTTTGACTTGAACCTAATTTGTGATTTATAATCTTAGAAATTTGTCTGAGGTAAAATATCAAAGTAATATAGCTAGAATGTGTTAGAAATAAGATATGAACCAAGGACAAGTTACTATCTACTCTATATGTTACATAGATACAAAGCCACCTGATTTTCCATAAAATAGTTGAATAGGTTTCTTATAGATATGTCATTAATCTGGACATTTTAAAACTACAAAAGTTCTGATTTATTACTGATTCATTATTTATCTTCATTATATTTGAATTGGAGATTTTGACTAAATATAAGTTAAAGCATTGGGTTGAATGTTTCATTCAATATTTGATATGTGACTCAGGTAAATCTCCTCAAAACCTAGTTTTACTTTTGTAAAATTGTGATGATAGATGTATGACAACTCATGGAATTATAATGAAGATAAAATTAAATGCATATAAAGAGATTCAATTATTTATTGATAAATCACTTTATATTTTTATTACTATTCTATAATTAGGCATTATTTTTTCTTATTCTGTTCTAATTTTAGAGTGGTTGACATTACTGCCAGCATCTGTAGTTGTAATAAAGTGTAGGTCTTATAAAGCAACTAATCTCTCTCTCTCTCTCTCTCTCTCTCTCTCTCTCTCTCTCTCTCTCTCTCAATATATATATATATATATATATATATATATATATATATATATATCTTTTTATATATATTGTCTTTAGATAAAATGATGATGATGATGATAATGATGATTATCTAATATTTATTTAAGAGATTCAAGATTTATCATATATTACCTATATTGTGTTAATTTTCAAAATAATCCTGAAAGTTAAAGGGGAGTTCGGCAGGGCAGCTAGGTGGTACAGTGAAAAGAGCACTAGCACTGGGATCAGGAGGACCTGAATTCAAATATGACTTCAGACAATTAACAATTATCTAGCTGTGTGACCTTGGCAAGTCACTTAACCCTATTCCCTTAAATAAATAAAATAAAAAAAAAACAATCCTGAAAATATAGGTAGTATTTCTGTTCATATTTTACACAAGAGGAAACTGAGACAGGTAAATGTTAAAGAAATTTGTTCCAGCTCACATAGCTAATAAATATTAGAGAAATGATTTTAATTTGTGTATTCCAAATTTCCAAGTCTAGCCCTTCATTTCAAATTGTTGGTATTCACTTATGATATATGCTAATAATTTACCTTTCTTCGAAAGATCTACACTATTCTATAGACTTATGGAAGACTCAGTAGTTTGCCTTTTAATGTTAACCCTTTTAACTTTATGAGTAGTTTCATAGATTCATTAACCACCCACATTTATAAGCTCTCTGCCTTTTATTCAATATCACCTGTTTAATTTCACCCCCAAATTGTGAAACTTTGTCTTGTTTTACCTGTTTAGTGTCTCATTGTTTAGACCAAAATGCTATGGGTTTCATTCCTTTACATTATTTACCTACCTGTAATTTCAAATCTTCTTTTCTTGAATAAAATTTAATGAGAGAAAAATAACTGCTAAAATTAAAAACCATAAAACATTCTCCAACCTGGTGACACTAAGAAAACTATTTTTTTATATCTTAAAGATCCATTTTAGTGTTCACGTGTACCACATTAACCATACCCCGCCCCCTGGAATCCTCAACTTCTCCCTATGTGGGAAAGTAGGCTCCTATGATATGGTCTTTTTATGCCTGTCACCCTGTATTAAAAATAAAAAAAAATCTACATTCTCATTTTTAGAAGCTATAATTCTATATCTGAATTTATAATTATATATTTTTTTTCCACAAAATCTTCCAAACTTCCTTACTTCTATATTCTGGAATTGCCAAACTTCTATCTCTTAATAGTCATGTTATCCTCAGTTCCTAACTTTTCCTCTCCCAATCAATTAGGAAATCTTATTGTTTCTACTTCCAAAACATATTTTGAATTTGATCTGTTTTTTGCTTCAGCTTATGTCCTTTTGTCTACATCGTTGCAACAGTCTCCTAAACTGGTTCCTCTGTCTCAACTTTCTCTAAATTCTAGCCCACCTATTCATTGTTGCCAAAATTGTAGAAGGCGTGACTTTTTATAACTAGTTTAACTTGATTTTGAATTAAGTTTCTTTAAATCAATTTAAGCTGTTTTAAAATTAATTCTGACCCGATTACTCTGATTAAATGTGATTTTGACCAATTTAAACCACTTTAATTTGATTCTGATGAGTTAATTAGGTTCTGACCAGTTTAAAATTTAAATCAATTTTGTTAGTTCTGACCAGTTGACCCTAGTTTTATATGTTTCTGACCAGTTTAAACTGTATTCATTTAAGTACGTTTTAAAAAATTATTCAAAGCAGTTTAAATAGTGTAATTCAGTTCAAACCAGTATAAACATTTAAAGGGTTTCAGACAAGTTTAAAATCTCTTTAATCTTGTTCCAACAGTTTAAACTAGATCAGCTTAAACCTATTTTATACTCTTCTGATTCAATCCAATAAGTTAAAACTGAATTAATTCAGGAATTTAAAGATGTAGGATATGGACATAATTCATGCGGAGTTTAAACAATAAGAACATTTTCATTATCCATCTATCAAATTAATCCTCTATATGAGATAAAAGAATCTCAAGGCATGAAGGTCTCATTTGGACTGCTAAAGTTTAAGGAGAATAAGATGAAAATGTGATTGGCAAAATGTTTAACATAATAAATAAAAATACAGTAAAACTTAGATATCATTATTTTGTGGTTTTCTAAGTCAATATACAGCCTGTAGGGATGTGTTTCTATTCATTGATTTTTTTTCTAAAAGGAAATTAAGTTCTTTCAAGGGTTTAGACTGGTTTCCTTTTGTGTTTGTATTCCCAGAATGAAAAAGTGATTTCTTGATAGTATATACTTAATAAAATTCATTGAATGGTTGAATTAAATTGTTGAAGAAAACTTCCACCCTTCCCGATTCCCAATTTAACTAGGAAAAAGAAAAGTATGAAAAAGCTCTTGCAACTTAGGTGGCTTCTGCATGCATTTTGGTTATATATTTTAATCATCAGTATCTAGATGAGTATTTACTGCCACTTATTCTCAGTCACCAGATGCACTACTGTGTCATCACTCCATCCCTGCAGGTTCTTCTTGCCACAAACTTCCACTGGCAGTTTTCATATTTCTGCCTCATATTCTCTTTATTACTACACCCAGAGTCTGACCAGTTAGCCTATCTGAAATCTCCCCTCCTAAATGGCTGTAAGACACAAGACTTGCTGCTGCATCCTCCAAATGGCCCAAATTCTAAATTCCCTCCTATCCTATACTTGGTGTCATGACTTCACCTGTGATAACCACAGAGCATCTCGAAGGAATTGTAAAGCTCAGTTCAACTTACATCTCACTCTCATGGGAATTTTTTCTCTTCCTAATTGGATGGCCTTGTGCTTATTATTTATAACATTAGGAGAAGCATATTATTTTAATTCATGCTTTGTACCATGTTTATAGGTTTGCATATTTTCCTATTGTAAAGTATACAATTACAAATTTGAAATTATAGTGTTAAAATTACAGTCTGTGCAGACAGAAGTAGTTGAAAAGCCCACAACACATTCAATAGTCCTGTCCATAGTGAAATCATGTAAAGTCTGTCTTTAGATCAGGAACTTCAATTCCTAAGTAATTCTATTTTACCTCTATCTCCCATTCTCACCATCATTATGAGAGCCTTATCTTAAAAAGAAGTAACTCCATTCCTATACTTACTGTCAACATTGATATATTCCTCATGGCTCTAGCTTTGCAATTCAGTTAAATTGCTTCTTAAGGCTATGCTTCAGTATCCTTTCCTATGTTTTTATGATTGGTCATTTGACCACTACATGACCTCCTTGACTTAACATTAGTTTAACATGTGGCTTTTATAGGTTGGCATTGGCTTTGCGCACTGTTTATCAATTACTTGTCTTCCCTTCACTGCATATTTCTAACTCAGAAAAAATTGCATTATTTTCTTCTTCTTTTAGTGATGGCAGCAGTGTCCTGTCCTAGAAAAATGAATTATGTAGAGTTTATCTTTAATATTGTCTAATTTATCCTAATGTGTTGCCTATATTTGCCTCTTAGCATACTCTTCACTCCCACTTTTAGGGGACCTCATATTCTCTCTCTTTTTTGGCAAAGCAAAGGGGTTAAGTGATTTGCCCAAGGTCACCCAGCTAAGTAAATATTAAGTGACTGAGGCTGGATTTGAACTCAGAACCTTCTGACTCCAGGGCTGTCTATTCATTGCACCACCTAGCTTCCCCAACTTCATATTCTATTGCTGCTTTCTAGCTACCCTCAGACCACAACTCAGATTGAGTTCCATTTGTCCCTTTAGCAACTATTTATTGGGAGGAAAGGGCTAGAAGGTTTGGAGAACTGCTAGTGATGGCTCAATATTAGCCATCTAAATATTCTCCAAATTGCATTTGAAATTTAAAAAGAAGAACTACTATTGGAAAAACAAACAAAATTTTAGTATGGAATTTATTTTTAGGTTAAAGAATGTTGTTATCAAATTTTAAAATCTTGCCATTGAGAAATAGCATGGACTAATGGATAGACAACCAACTATGCCATCAGGAAGAGTTGTTCTCAAGTCTTGCTTCTCACTTATACCAGTTGCATGATTAGATTTTGACTAGGGTCAAATCACTTCACACTGTATTGTTCCTAAAGATCAGTCAGGCACTAATTTAAAGATGTTCTCTTAATCTTGAAAGAATTTTACCTCACAGGTTAAGTTACTTGTGCAGTCCTCATTCCCTGTAGTCCTACCACCCTCGCCAAAATTAAATAAATAAATGAATTTCTTTAAATTTTTAATTGGGCAGATTGGCTAACCACCCAGTGATCCAGCTTAACATTCCAATTATACAATATGGATAAATTGGCAATCTCAAGCAGTAAAGGAAGTTTTCCCCCCAGGAGTTCTTTACAAAAAAAATGTGAAGGGAGGAAAATAATACTTGAATACATGCTATGCTGCCCTCAAAGGTCCACCTGATTTTTTTATAGATAATATGAAAGAGTGGATAGTTCTGGTGTGGGGAGAATATTAGACTTAGAGACTTGAAGACTCGCATTCAACTCACCTCTTGGGTATTTATGAACTATTAGTGAAACAGAGCAAGACATTACATCTCTTTGGGCCTCAGTTGTTGGTGTTGTTGCTGAGGTTTTTTTTTCCCAAAAATGAGAGGCTGGAATTTATGATTTCCAAAGTTTTTTGCAGATATAAGTCAATATCTATGTGTAAGATATTTCAATTCCAGTTTTTTTTTAATCTTCACGGGAAAGGTAATGTTTGCCCTACCCATTTCATTTTTTTAGGTTTTTTTTGCAAGGCAGTGCGGTTAAGTGGCTTGCCCAAGACCACACAGCTAGATAATTATTAAGTTTATGAGGTCACATTTGAACTCAGGTACTACTGACTCCAAGGCAGGAGTTATATCCACTTTGTCACCTAGCCACCCTCCCTATCTATTTCTAAAAGCTTTTAAAAAATTTAATCTTTGAAAATAAATTATTATTACTGAGTTTGCTATAAAGTATTTTGTTAATGAGAAAATAAGAACAATTTTTAATAAGAATTTAAGAGATGACTTAATGGTTTGTTTGTTTTTTTTCATTTTTCATCAGAGGTGAAAATAATTTGGCTAAGGAGTGTTAAGTTAATTTGTCCTGATCATATTTAAAAATTTGAACCGTTAGATTCAAGGTCATTGTCCTGAATGAGAGGGTTGAAAAAATGCCTTTTTAATTAAGCAAAAGCCTGCCAACTAAAGGAATTTTTCAGCCAAGTTTTCACTAAAATTTTGTCCCATGAAAGGTATGATTAATGTGTTTGTCTTGGTGAAGTACTCATTGAATCGCAATGTGTTTATTTACTATTTTTTTCAGTCTGTAGGGACACCTTGTGGTTTTAAATTTTCTGTCAGAGTTGCTTATTAGTAGTGAAGTGTATGATGACATTCTCTTATCAAGATAATCAAAACAAGAAGAGATCTAGGTTTTTTTTAAATAAATGAATTTGAGACATTACAAACTCAGTTGATTTTCTTTCACATTATTGTGAAGTCCCATGTCATATCAAAATCTGAAATTATAGAAAAAAAGGTTAGAATCACATCCATGCTGGTAAAATTCATGAGTAAGGGATACTGTTTATATAAGATACTGATATAGTATCAGAGATATATCAAGAGATGTCAGGAGAAGGGTGGTTTGGTGGCTCAGTGGATAAAGCACCGGCCCTGGAGTCAGGAGTACCTGGGTTCAAATCCGGTCTCAGACACTTAATAATGACCTAGCTGTGTGGCCTTGGGCAAGCCACTTAATCCCATTGCCTAGCAAAAGCCTAAAAAATAGATGTCAGGAGAACTCCCCAAAAGGAGAGGTTAATGCTGTTTTCATGGTTAAAAACGAGACTTTATTTAGAGCAAATACGAAATGGTAGACTGATAAATTTCTAGTACTAAATGTTTTAAACTTCTGCTTACCTGCTCCAAAAACTGATCAATCCTCAAAGAAGACTTTTTTCCTTCCTACTTCTACATATATTGTATTGAATAGAAAAGTTTATTCGCATATGGAAGCAGTTTTTAACAGTTTTATGCTACATTGATTAAACACCTATAGTGTGCTAAGTGGCCTGTACAAAATAGATTATCACAGACTATGTCTTACAGCAATGTGCAATTAAAAAGAAAATAATCAAATTACAGCAAAAAAGAGGTAAGCAAACTATGGAACTTTGGTTTAAACATCTTCTTATGCAAGCAAGGGAAGGAATAGACAATATTGCTTTGGAAATTAAGTAAAAAATAAACAAAAACTTTTTAAAAAACCTTTTATTATTTCAGTTGTGTCTAAGCAATGCGAGCTGGTGAATTAAGTACATTTGTGTGAATTTCTGTTATTTAAAAAATTCTCTGGATAGGTGGGAATACAAACTTATATTTTCTTTCTTAGGCATCAATATTTGTTTCTAACTAGTCAGGCTTTATTTTGCAGACTAATCCCAAAACTATACTCAATACCTGGGGATTTCTCACACTGGGATATCCCTTGAATGCCCTTGAACCCCCATTTTCCCATTGGTGAATTCTTTAGGAGCCTTCAATTTGGTGGAACACAGAGTCTATCCATGCTTCATCAAAATGAGATAATAAGTGCTTAACACAGTTTTTAAAACATAGATGACACTTAATAAATGTTTATTCTCTTACCTTCATTCCTCTTACAAATGTACTTTTAATTCTCCAGACTTTGCCACCATTGCAAAGTTTATATACCTTCTCACCTACTTCTCCCTCAGCAACCTTCTATTTGTCAGTTTTCTCCATTTGAATGTAAGTTATTTAAGGGCAGTGATGATCTTTCCTCTTGCCAAGCAAGTCTGGCATATAACAAGCACTTGTAAATGTTTGTTACTTAATTGCTTTATTGCTTTTATTTCCTTTGCTTAAATGCCCAAATGAAAGTAGCTAACTTGTTAAAGTAACTTATTCGATTTTCCCATGTATAAAATGGACTATTTAAATTAAAGATGGATTACTTAGATGAAGCAGGAATTTGAAAAATTTAAGTGTGGTTTTTGATAACCAGATGGACATTCCAGTTTTCCACATTGGCTACAGAGACAAAACAAGGACCATCACTGTCTCTCTTCAGATAACTTCAGAACCTACTATTTTTTGTATTTTTCCCTATTAAATGTAGAGATAGTTTTCAACATTCATTGTTTTGCAAGATTTTGAATTCAATCTTTTTCTTCCACCTTCCCTTCCTTCCCCCTCTCTAAGACAACAAATAATCTGAAATAGGTTATAAGAAGACTCAGACCAAAAGAGAAAAAAAAAATGAGAAAAAGTAAGAAAGGGAAATGTATGCTTTTAGTCTTCATTCAGTCCCCATAGTTCTTTCTCTTAATGCAGATGACATTTTTCATCACTGATCTTTTGGAGTTGTTTTTTTTTTATCACTGTCTTGTTGAGAAGAACTAAGTCTATAATAGTTGATCATCACACAGTGTTGGTGTTAATGTGTGCAATGTTCTCCTTAGTTCTACTCACTTTACTCAGAATTAGTTCATGTAAGACTTCCCAGATTTTTCTGCCATCCATCAACTAATTATTTCTTATAGAATACTATAATTCTAACACATTCACATACAATTTATTCAGTCATTCTCCAAATGATGGCCATCCCTTCAATTTCCAATTCTTTGCCACCACAAAAAGAACTGCTCTAAATATTTTTGTAAATGTGGTTACTTTTTCCTTTTTTATGATCTCTTACAGATACAGATATAGTACTGGTATTTCTGGGTCAAAGGACAGTTTTATTGTCATTTGGATATAGCTCCAAATTGCTATTCAGAGTGGTTGGATCAGTTCACAACTCCACCAGTTGTGCAGTAGACTCCCAATTTTCTCACATTGACTCTTACATTGATGAATTGTCTTTTCATTCATGTTAGTCAATCTGATAGATATGAAGTGGTACATCAGAATTGTTTCAATTTTAATTTATATACTTAATAGTGAATTAGAGAATTTGCAGAAACATAAGAATTTGAATCAGTTCTAGAATCACTTTATCTTTGCTTGTCTTTTTTAAATTAATTGATTTGTCTTTGTTCTGAATTAGGAAGAAACATTTTGTTTTGCGGTAGTTGCTTTCAGAGTAAGTCTGTGATAACAGAAAATATTAAAAGGAAGAAAGACCTAGGTTTTTATCTTGATTAATTAGAGGTTCTCATCTCAAATGAAAAAAAAAACACCTGAACAAAAACTGAGATTCAAACGAACACTTTTTTATAAAGAAAATTAGATTATAAAGAAATGAGATTGACAACAAAATGTGCTTTGTATATTGCAGTGTTGTACATTCCTCTTAGATGATATAATTTAGGAAGATGATAGGCTCATAATTTTACACTTCCTGCAGTATCATAAAAGTTGAACTGTCACAATCTCATATATCTCCTAAGGAAACATATTTTTTACAGTGGGTACTATAGGTAAACTTATTCAGTTAACAAATTAAACTGCTTTTATAGGACTTGCTAATGGACTGAAAGAGGGAGAAGTGATTTACTTATTTCCAAACAGTTGGGAACATATAAGAATCTTCCTATGGTTTCTTATATAAAGAAGGTTTAAGGCAGCAAATAAATTTTTACATCCCAAGGGATATGTGTGTCCTTCCATTTATGCATAAAAATATGATTATATGAAAGGTACTACTTATATTATTATTTACATCTTTCAGATTATAATATATAGGTATATTAAAATTAAAATATTTGCATAAGTTTTCAAAGTTGGTATTTGAATCCAGAATTTTCCAAAATAAAGTACACTTAACCCATGTGCTTAATGACTACCACCTTCATACCTGGAAATCTAGGTAAGCACATTTTATTTCTGCAATTACTGAATCAAAACCTATTTTACATATTTACATATTTTACTTATTATCATATCAGTGAAATGGAGTCATCAAAATTGATTTAGTACCTACTCTGCTAAAAAAAAGTAGGATTTTTATTCCCTAGAAAAATGTTGCATGTGTGTGTATATATGTATGTGTGTGTGTTTGTGTGTGAAAGTGAGAAAAAAGATAGACATAGAATAAGATATAGGACATCATTTAATAATGTCTATAATTATCAAATGTTTGTAAGGACATAGTGAGTGAGGTACTTAGAAGTAATGCAAATACACAAAGACTTTCAAGACAGTTAGCTAATTAGTCATGGATGTTTAATCTTCTGACTGCCCAGTTCCTCAATAGCATGAGTTTAAGCAAGGTGATAGAATGAGCATATGGTGGGGTATATATTTTAGTCTTTAGCACAGAGTTGTACTTCTATTCTTTAACTTGATTGTTATTGCAATCAATTAGTTGCAACTGAGTGGGAGCAGGTCAAGAGGAAGAGTCAGAGAGCAGTTGTCTGGACTATTATATTCCTCTCCCCTTATTAGTTAAATAAAATTTCCCATCTTGCGAACATAAATGAGTTGAAGTTTCTAATCTGATTAGGTTCAGGAGAGGTTTAAATTTATTGCACAAATGAAGCTGACCACACCAATACTGACTACACAGGAACTTCCTGTAACAAAGTTAGATCAATTAGTAATCAGTCATAGATTCATTTCTGTGACCTAGGTTCTGGTAAAAAAGATAATCTTTCTCTCTGTCTCACTCTGTTTATCTGTCTGTCTATACTTGTCTCACTTTAACACACAAACACACATATATACAGACATGTGCAACATTTTTCTAGGGAATAAACCCTACTATATTTTTTTAACAAAAAGTATGCACTACTCAGTAACTACATGGTCAAATCAAAGTCACAAGTTTCTCTTTTATTTACTAAACTGAAACATTTTTGTGTGCATTAAAATTCATTTAAAACACAAGCCACCACTCTGATAAGGAGCAAATAGAGGATAATACTTACTTTTGACTCATTCTCATTTTCCTCCTCCCAAAACTGTATTCTTGTATAGGTGCAAAAATCAAGGAATCTTTCAAAGAACTGATTGGTGTGTAATACTATTCTACTTTTAACCTAGGATAATTACACATTTTTAATATTTGATTTATTAATCCCCAAAAGAAATTTGGTCCTATTTTATATTTGATTGAAATGGTGTGGATCCTCACCCTTACAAGTGAACCCAAAGACTGTAAGGGAAAATATATTTCTTTTCTTCTAATAAAATGAAGATCTGATCATTCATGTGTAAAAGTATTTTTTCAATGAAAATAGTTATGATTGAACTCCATGTATTAGAATTACTTTGAAGGAATAAGCTTAGGAATATAACTTTTGCAGCCAAATTGGATCCTAAGAACTTCATTCAGATAGTTGCTCAAAACAAATCTACAATTTCTTGAAATTAAAGAATGATACTTTTTTTTGGTAGATTTTTTGTAGGCAAATGGGGTTAAGTGGCTTGCCCAAGGCCACACAGCTAGGTAATTATTAAGTGTCTGAGGCCGGATTTGAACCCAGGTACTCCTGACCCCAGGGCTGGTGCTCTATCCACTGTGCCACCTAGATGCACCCTAGAATGATGCTTTCTTGAAGGGTTTTTTAATGCAAGATTTATAAGAAGGCAAATTATAAGAATAATAGCCATTTCCAAATAATTAACCAAATGATATGAACAGATAGTTTTCAAAGAAATAAAAATTTATTAATTGCCAAATTAATATAAATTGGTTTGTCTTATAATTAGATACATTCTAATTAAAACAATCCTGAGATTTCAACTGATAGTCAACAACATGGCAAAACTAAAACCACAGGAAAATGATCATTGTTGGAAGGTCTTTAAGAACAAGTACAAGGATAGCAATGAAATGTTGAGGCTGCTACAAATTGGTCAATGGCATTTAGAAAAAAATTATTCCTCTAAAATGTGTTAAAATACATTTATGAATGTATGAGTACGAATATCCTTTGACTAGTCAATAGCCCTAAGAGACCTTAGGATTCAGGAGTAAAACCATATTTATATTAAATCTTTTTATTTGGTCAAAAAAAGAAAAATTAGAACAGGCAATATGGATTGAAAATATTATGTGACATTAATTCAATGGAATCTTAGTTTCTAGTAAAAGCAAATTCGTTAACTAACTCCTTACCTAGTGGGCAGCCAGGTGGCGCAGAGGATAGAACACCAGTCCTGCAGTCGAGCAGGACCTGAGTTCAAATCCGGATTCAGACACTTAATAATTACCTAGCTGTGTGGCCTTGGACAATTCACTTAACCCCTTGCAAAAACCTAAAACAAATTAGCTTCTTATCTGCAGGGAAGTCTATGAGTTGTTAGAATTAAAAGCAAAGTTAGGATTAAAAGAAATAACATTTCATTTGATCTCAAAGTTTATAATGACATTTGCTACCTTTAAATTAGTAGTATTCTCTTATATCTGATCAAGAATGCAATTAACCTTTTATTATATCATAGAATTATTGGTCTAGGCCTTTCCAATTGTTCTCATAAGTCATGCAGCATTCATTTTAAAAAATAGGATAGATATTAAAATTTGCACTTTTTTATTTTTAAAATATTTCAATTTTGAAATATATGTAAAAGCAAACTTTAATTTTCTTTTTCTTAAATGAGTTCCAAAAATCTTTCCCTGCCTTGCTTTCTCCTTTTCCAATTCCTTCCTTTAGAAGGCAAGAATTTCATATAGGTTGTACATGTGCAGGCATACAAGGCATATTTCAACATTAGTTATTTTTTGAAAGAAACAGACAAAAATACTCAGAGGAAAAAAAAGTTCAAAAAGGTTTAAATCTATATTCAAACTCTATCAATTTCTTCCTCTGGAAGTAGATAACATTATTTATCATAAATTTGGAATTATTTTAGATCCTCGTATACTGGCGATAGCTAAATCATTCATAGATGATTATTAAACAACATTGGTTTTACTCTGTATACTATTCTACTGACTTGGCTCATTTCACTTAGAATAAGTGAAATAAAACTTTCCAGGTTTTAATGAAGTCACTCTGCTCATCATTTATGATAGCACTTCTGTGAGTATAGCATCAAATTCTATACCACAGCTTCTTCAACCATTCCCTAATTGTTGGGTATCCCTTCAATGCAACCACAAAAAGAGCTGATATGTAGATAGAGAGATAGATAAATAGATAGATACATATACATATAATATACACATACATATACACACACACACACATATATATATATATATATATACATACAAATAAGCTTTTTCATTTTTCTTTGATTTCTTTGGGATACAGATATAGTAGCATGAATGATTTTAGAATCCTTTATTTGTACTTTCAAATTGTTTTCACGAATGGTTACATAAGTTTACAATTTCAATAGTGCTTTAGTGTACTGATTTTCTCAAATCTCCATCCAACAATTGCCATATTTCTTTTTAGTCATATCACTTAATCTCATATGTTTCAGATTCTACCTCAGATTTTCATTTCTGTAATATATATAGTAATTTAGAACTTTTTTCGGATGACTATAACTGATTTCTTTGTCTGAAAACCGTCTTTTCAGATTCCCTCTATTTTTCAATTAGAGAATTCCCTGTATTATTATAAATTAGACTCCATTTTCAATATATTTGAGTAATGAGACCTTTTATACTATAATTTTCACAATAATGATTACTGTGTATTTCCCTGCATTTTATTATCTCATTGTTTTTCTATCAATCCCAAAGCAATCTCTTATCTTTCCCCCTCCTACTTCACTCCAAGATAAGATAGGTTTTAATAACCAAGTTTGTATGTTTATTATCAGTTTGACCATATTATGAAAAAGAGTAAGGTTCACAAAGCCAGATGAGATTTACATGAACTGAAACGGAGTGAAGTGAGTAGAATCAGAAGAACATTGTACAACGTAACAGAAAAACTGTGATGATTGACTGAATATCATAGCCCTTTTCAGGAATACAGAGAACAATACCATTCCAGTTTAACCTCCAATATGAAACTTTCATTTATGTGAAACAGTTTACCTCTTCTTACTTCTCATCACCTCCTTTTTTCAATATATCCCATTTTATAATCCCTTAATTTTTTTTAAGTATCTTCTCATCCTAGCCTACTCATACGAGTTCTTTATGTACACTCCTTCTGACTGCCACAATAATGATAAAATTCTTAGGAGTTACAAATATATCTTTCCATTTAGGAACATAAACATATTAATCTCCTTGAACTCATGAATTTCTCTTTCCTATTTAGCTTTCAATGCTTCTCTTGAGCATTGTATTTGATTTTTTCCCTTTTATTATTACTATTATATATTTTCCAATTATTTATAAAGATAATTTTCACCTTTCATTTTTTTTATAAAATTATCTCATTCCTACTATTCCATGAACCCTAGAATTGGAAGAAATCCGATATAAGCTTTTCATGTCTAGCCATGTTACATATATTTCTATATTTGTCATTCTGTGAAAAAAACACAAGAAAGTAAAAAAGAATGAAAAGATGAAAATAATTGATCTGCCTTCAATACCGTAGTTCTTTTTCTGGATGTGGATGGAATATTCTATTACAGGTTTTTTTTTTTTTATTGTTTTGTTCTCTGTATTCCTGAGAAGGGCTATGATATTCAGTCAGTCATCACATAGTTTTTCTGTTACGTTGTACAATGTTCTTCTGATTCTACTCACTTCACTCAGTTTCAGTTCATGTAAATCTCATCTGGCTTTTCTGCAATTTGTCAGAAATTGTTTCTTACAGAGCAATGATATTCCATTATATTCATATACCACAACTTGTTTGTTAATTTTTCAATTGATGGACATTCCTTCAATTTTCAATTCTTTGTCAAGACAAAAAGAGTTGTTATGAATAATTTTATGCATGTAAGATTTTTTTACAGTCAATTTGGAATACAGACTTAGTAGTATTATTGCTGGATCAAAGGTTATGCAAAGTTTTATTATACTTTGAGCATAGCATCAAATTGCTCTTCAGAATTGTTGAATCAGTTCACAAATTCACAAACAATACATTAATGGCACATATTCCTCTACATACTTTCCAACATTTATCATTTCCCTTTTTTTGTCATATTAATCCATTAGGTGTGAAATGGTACCTCAGAGTTGTTTTCATTTGTATTTCTCTAATAATGGCTTAAAGAATTTTAATGATGATTTTCCATAGCTTTAATTTCTTCATCTAAATACTGCCTATTCATAAAATCTCAGTATTTGTCATTTGGGGAGTCACTTGTACTCTAATAAATTTGACTCAGTTCTCTAGATATTTAAAAAATGAATCCTTTATCAGAAACACTGAATGAGTGTATAAAAGGATGAATGTAGAAAACTACTTTTGTATATAATTGAAAAATAGAATATAAAATCAGAGAGATACAGTTCTCAAGAGTTAAAAGTATCATCTTTTCATGTAGGGATGTAGCCAATTTATCTTTATTGAATGGCATTCTTTTTCTTTTCTACTGCTTATCTTTTTATGTATCTCTTGTAGCTCTCATTTGAAATTAAATTTTCCATTCTTCTCTGGCATTTTCTTTAGGAAAGTTTGAATGTTACCTAATATGTCAGATATCCATCTTTCCCTTCTTTTCATGGGAAAAGATTGACATCTTGACTTTTTATTTTCCTTCTAATATTAAGTATGTTGGTTAATTTTGTGAAAACGTTTTAAATTTAATGTAATCAAAATTATTCATTTTGCATTTCATAATGCTGATAGATCTTGTTCAGTCATAAATTCTCATTCTTTCCAAAGATTTGACAGGTAAGTAATTCCTTGCTCTTCCAATTACTTGTAGTACCACCCTTTATGTCTAAATACCATTTTGACCTTATCTTCATAAGATGTTTTAAATCCCATTTTTGTCATATTATTTTCCAGCATTTGTGAGTTCTTTTTCCAGAAACTGGAATATACGGGTTTGTCAAACAATAGATTATTATAGATATTTTCTACAGTGTGTTGTGAACCTAATCTATTCTATTGATCAACCACTCTATTGCTTAGTCAATGCCAAATAGTTTTGCTGCTTTATAATATAATTTTAGATCTAGAATGGCTAGGTCATCTTACCTTGCATATTAATTTCCTTGAAATTCTTGACCTTTTGTTTCCTCATATCAATTTTAATATAAAATGATTTATGGTAATTTGATTGATATGATACTGAGCAGATAATTTAGTTTAAGTAGGTGTCATTTATATTATACTGCTTCAATCTCCACATGAGAAGTTGCTGTTTTTCTAAATAATAAGTCTGATTTTATTTGTGTGAAAAGTGTTTTATAATTGACAGGTATATTTCCAAATATTTTATGTTGTCTAAAGTTACATTAAATGGAATTTCACTTTCTATCTCTTGCTTCTGTGTCTTGTTGGTAATATATAGTAATGCTAATGACTTGTATGGGTTTATTTTATATCCTGAAACATTGCTGTTGCTGTTAATTGTTTCAAGTAATTTTTAAATTGATTTTCTAGGATTCTATGAGTGTATCATCATATCATCTGCAAAGTATGAGAGTTTTTTGTTTCTTCCTTTCCAATTCTAATTCCTTCAATTTCTTTTTCTTCTCTTACTGCTTGAAGCTAACATTTCTAATAAAATATTGAATAGTAGTGGTGATAACAGGCATCCTTATTTCACCCCTGATCTTACTGGGATTGCTTCTACTTTATTCCCATTACAAATAATGTTTGCTGATGATTTTAAATAGTTACTACTTATCAGTTTTTAATGATATATTCATTTATTTGGAATGAGTTGCATTCTTTATAAGTCCATCAGAGAAGTTGCTTCAATATTTTTTCTCACAATCACTATGGCTAAATGTATTTCCTTCTATTCTATTCCTCCCCACTCCTATTGATTCTTTGTCTTTTTTCCTTGCTAGCTTCCTCAGAAGTGCAGTCTATCTGACTATGTTCTTACAAGATCATGTCTCTTCTATCACTAATACCCCATCTTCATTCCCCTGTCCCCCTTCTCCCATCACTTTCCTCTTTATTTTTTCCTCTAAGGTAATATAGATTTCTACTACTGCTTAACATTTTAAGGAACACTCCATTTATTCCTCTCATATTTTTAATGGAAATAATTGTTCTATTTTGTCAAAAACTGTGAGATAGTTATATAATTTGTTATTATTTTCTTACTGATATGGTCAATTATGCTGATAGTTTCCCCAATATTGAACCCCATATTCCTGATATAAATCCTACCAATCATAATATACTACCCTAGTGATATAATACAGGACTCTATCTGCTAATATTTAATTTAAAATTTTTGCGACTATATTCATTATGGAGATTGTTCTATAATTTACATTCTGTGTTTTTGCTGTTCCTGGTTTAAGTATCAGCACCATCTTGATGTTATGAAAGGATCTTGACAGAATTCCATCATCTAATTTTCTCATATAGATTATATACTATAAATTATTTGATAAGGAATTTATTTTTAAATGTTTGTTATATTTCTCTTGTATACCCATCTTGTCCTGGACATATTTTCTTTTGGAGTTAGTTCATTGACGGCTAGTTCATTTTGTTTTTCCTGAAATGGGGTTATTTCAGTGTTTTATTTTCTCTTCTGTTAATTTGGGCAATTGGGAGGGAAGGGGTCGTGGTTGAAAAAAATGTGGAGTTCAAAATGTTGCAAAGGATGAGTGTAAAAAATTAACTTTGCATATAATTGAAAAAATAAAATTAAAGAGATACATTTCTCAAGAATTACAAGTATTATCTTCTCATATCGGGATGCAACCATTTTAATCTCATTGAATACCATTCATTTTTTCTCATTGATTATCTTTATTACAAATTTCTTGAATCTCACATTTGAAGATAGAATTTTCCATTCACCTCTGGTATTTTCTTTAGGAAAATCTGAAAGTTAGATATTTTGTTAATCTTTTTCCCTGAAAGTGTATGTTCAGTTTTGCTCTGCAGTTCATTCTTGGTCTCTGGAATATAATATTCTAGAGTCTTTTATAGTATAATCTTTTGTTGTTCCAGATTAATTTTATTATTGATTTTCTAGCTCTATAAAATATTCATGAAGTTTGATTGCCAGTCACTGAACATGTAGATTAATTTAGCTAAAAATTTTTATCCTATTAGCTCATTTTATGTTGAGCAACTGATATTGCCGGGTTTTTATTTACAACACCGGCTTCTTTATGCTAGTCCGTCCTCTTACTCACCAGTCCAACGCGTGGTGAGTCTTCGGGGTACCTCCGGCCCCCACTCTTTGATGGGGGAAGAACCAGACAGAGCGCCTGAGGTGGGTCATGAGTCTTTATTCTTCTGTGATCACATTCCCGCTCCCCCCAACCTCTCAGCAGACCCTTTTATCCCCTCTGTCCTCCCTCCCATGAACTCTTACTCAATGAGGGGCCGAGTTCTGTAACATTCCCTTATAAGGTGATTATGTTTCCCCCTCTAAGCGACCGCCAAGCCTCTTCCCCCCGCCCCCAACATCTCCCCCTTTCTGTTTTACAAGGTTATCACTTGGTGTGACCTTAAGCGGTGCTGAGGTTAGCCTTAAGCGGTGTCATTTCTACTGGCCTCTGATAGCCGGGGGCGAGGAACCCTGTCTTAGGTCATCTCCTTCAACCCAGGACCTTGCCCGTCCTAGGCGCCCGACACCCTCAGGGCCTGTCTTAGGTGGCTGGGTCAGGAGAAGTTGCCCGTCTTGGGGTTTACCTCGTCTTACCCCTAGGTGTCACATGTCATGCATGGCGGCTAGCCAGACTTGGGGATCCGCCGGGGGCGAGGAACCCTGTCTTAGGTCATCTCCTTCAACCCAGGACCTTGCCCGTCTTAGGTGGCTGGGTCAGGAGAAGTTGCCCGTCTTGGGGTTTACCTCGTCTTACCCCTAGGTGTCACATGTCATGCATGGCGGCTAGCCAGACTTGGGGATCCTCCCCCGTCTCCATGGCCATGAAGGCTTTCTGAGTAAGAAGCATATAGCCCCTCTGTCGCCTAGCTAGGCGGCAGAAACAGACAACAAGTAGGGTGATTCCCAGAATCAGCGTCCTTGTTCACCCTCAAGGGGGTATCCTCCCGCCATCTGGCAATCCCTCCATGGTATGGGATCCTCGATGTCTTCCCCTGTGGCCACACATGAGGGGCCCCACCGAGGCAGAAGGGAGCCCCATCGATGTATTGGTCACTAGCAGGCGAGGGTAGATCGGAGAGTTCCGTGCTACCGGAAGGGGAGAGGGAATAACTCGGAGTATTCCCCATGTCGGATTTCCTTCAGATGGAGCACCTCCAAGGATCCCTACGATGATCAGAAGGCCTGAAAAAGAAAGAAATTCCTCTCACCCCGTAGGGTTGGGCATTAATCAAGGTCTCTTATCTTGTAAACAGGGAGCCATCTTTCTGGCTCTTCTATCTTATCCTCGGGATGAAATGACAGGTGGCCCTGTCTTCTGTTCTTTACCGTTACAGGGCCATGCCAACCTCCCTCTTCATCTCTCCACATGACTTTAGAGCCTGGTAGGGCCTTGGTGGGAGAGGGCAGGAGCGTTGGTTCTTTCTTAGCATGTCCTTTTGGGGAGAAAAATCTCTGGGCGGCTGTAGTGCCGTCATCCCTGACTTGTAGGAAATTCATGGTAAATAGTACCTGAGACAGGTCTGAATGGGTCAGTGACCTGCCAACTCCCCCTTTCTGTTTAAAAAGATAGGATGTAGCAGAGTATCCATGTAAAGCTGGCACAGGGTGGGGCTATTGGCCATTCCCTGCGGTAGGACGGTGAACTGATAACGTTTACTGGGGGCTTGGAAATTGATCGCGGGGAGGGAAAAGGCAAATTTTTCTTTGTCCTCCGGGTGGAGGGGAATGCTATAGAAGCAGTCTTTAACATCAATCACTATAATAGTCCACCCTTGCGGGACTGCAGTGGGCATAGGGAGACCAGGTTGGAGGGTCCCCATGGGTATCATGTTGGCATTTACTGCCCGAAGATCAATCAACATTCTCCAACTCCCCCCTTTCTTTTTTATGACAAAGACGGGGGAGTTATACGGGCTAAGGGACGGTTCCACTTTGTTCTCGTGCAGGAGGGTCATTACTATGTCTGTGAGGGCGATGAGCTTTTCTTTTGTCAGGGGCCACTGCTCAACCCAAATAGGTTTCTTATTAATCCATGTTATTCTGGGGGAAAAGCTCATCTCTAGAGTGGCCCCAATTAATTTCCCCGCAGGCTATCAGGGGTGGCAAGTGTCAGGTTAAGCTGGCTCAAGATATCTCTACCCCATAATGCATAAGGGAGGTCGGGTAGGCACAGTGGGGTGAAGAGTCCAGATTCTTCCAAAGCTGACCACCGTAGGGCGTGTGCTGCTTTCATGGCAGATCTATTGCCCCCCACCCCCGTCACTGCTTGAGGGCTCTGTAGGAGTGGCCACTCGCGCCTCCACTGTCCCCTATTTATGACAGAGCAATCGGCTCCAGTGTCAATTATCCCTTCGAGCTTCTGATTTTCCACCGTGACGGTTAACAGTGGTCGCCCAGAGCTGACCGGGTGGACCCAGTTCACATGAGCGGGAGGGGTCCGCAAGGGCAGCGCCTTTCCTACCTCTTGGCCCTGTTTTACCAAGGTGGGAAAGGGGTGGGGGTTTGTGACCCTTACGGATGTGGGACTTCCGGGACCAAAAATGACCTGGGTATGGGTGACTAAGTCCACACATCTCTCAGCCCCTGTGATGAGCGCTGGGAAAATATTTAGCTCAATGGGAATCATCGAGGTTTCCCAAGGCCCGATCTCTCTCTGCTGTGTCCCTTCTCTATAGTCAACCCTCACGGGGATAGTCACAGTAATGGGGCCGCTGTCTTCGAGCACGGGGGGGGCCCCCGCGGCCGGGCCCCTCCCTTTCCCTTTTCCCGACTTCCCTTTGGATCGGCAGAACCTGGCTATGTGACCTGGCTTTCCACAGGAATAACAGGTCGGAACTGAAGTGGAGGGGGGCCGCTGCCTGCACTGTGCTTTGAGGTGCCCTGGCTTTCCGCACCCAAAACAGGTGGGTCTCACCTGCATACCGTGAAGGGCGGTCAGGAGGCTATCCTCCCGGTTCTCCATGGCAGTCACTAAGGCTTGAATTGAATCCTCGCTGGGCATGTCCAGCAATTTGTCAACAATTTCTTCTAATGAAGCGTCGGGGGGAAGGCTGCTAATGGCTGCGATCCCTTTGGGGCGAAGACCCTCTTTAATCAATTGTCTCATAAGTAGATCAGATCCCGGGGTGTCTCCCATTATACGAGTCACTGTCTCTTTAACCTCGTTCACAAATGAGAGGGGTGTCTGATCTGCTCTCTGCTTCAGCCCAACCAACTTCTGTGTGGCTCTCCCCCCTTTCATGGCTCCAATCTTATCCCAAGCTGCAACATGTGTTTCTTTAACAGTCTCTAGCTCAAACTGGCCATACTGGGCCTGAACAGCAGGGTCAGTATAGGCTCCAGTTCCACACAGGAGGTCAATGGCTAAATCCAGGGGAGTATAACCCCGGGATTTTGCCAGCTTAGAGGCCTCTCTGCGGGCCTGAGCCTTAAAAGCTAAATATAAGGAGGCATCTAGGCACGCGGCTGCAATTTCGTCAAAGTCAGCAGGGGTCCAAGGGTGCGTAGCAAAGAGGTTTTGCATCAGTCTTTTTACATAAGGGGAGCTTGGGCCATATTTAGTCACGGCCTCCTTAAGTTCCTTAAGCATCTTAAAAGGGACAGGGCGGTAGTCTCGGGCTCCGGTAAGGGGGTCCGTAAATACCGGGTAGAGGCCCCAGTCATCCCAGTCCACCTCCTCCCCTTTCTCTATTGCTATGGAGGCACTGGTGGCAAGTAGGCCGGATGGGCGGAGCCCTTGAGGGGATCTCTGAAGGGCGGACAAGGAACACGGGGGATTTTTTGCCTCTGTTTCCTGGCTGGGCCGCCAAGCCTGGGGCGCGGCAGCTGTCCAATCAGCGCGGACTTCTCCCTCCTCGTCAGCAGCCTCCCGGTCCCACCTACTCACGCTCCTCTTCCTGCCACCCCTGAGGGCTGTTTGCACCCCTCCCTTCCCGCGCTCGGAAACTTCCGGCCCTGAATCTCTAAGTGTGCCACATTCATCGCCCTCCCCCTTTTCATTCTGTCTCGGTAAGGAGGGGCATGCGGCATTTTCTTCTCCCTGGGGGCCCCTTGTTCCCCCATTGTTTCTTCTAAGTTCCTCCCACGGATACAGGGGAGGGAGTGGCCTTCCCTCTTCCTCTGAGCTCTCTGAATCCGATCCCGCCAACGAGCTACCCACCTGAGTGCTGATTGTTCGTGCCAAAGTCACCTTCTGGGGATGCAGGGCTGCATCCACTATCTTATACACTGTAAAATCCTTGGGGGTCAGTTTTCCCGGGCAGGTGTCATTATAGGAGGCCATCTGCTGCCCTACCACCTTCCATTTATCTGGTTGGATCCCACTATGTTGCACCCAAGGGCAGATGTTCCAGACATTCTCAACAAAAGCACGGCACGTCTTGATAGGTAATTTACGACCATGCTTAGCGCAGAGTTTATAAAGCTGCACTGCAACGGCCTCTTTTTCCTCCGGCTCAAAGGCGGGAATACTATTCCGGCCCCCCATGCTGTCTACTAGCCAAGGCTGCAATCCTAACAGGTGGCAGAACTGGAAAGTTCCCGTTCGGCAAAAGAGAAGGAGGAAGCAGGGCACAATCAGACAGGCCAGCACGGCAAGGAGCGTGATTAGAGCAGAAGGAGAAAGGGGAGAGAAAGAAAGCATAGTCAACACAATAGGGATATGTCCCTCAGGCAATATCTGAGAGTAAACGCCCTCTCCTTCCTCCCGGTCAGAAACGACCGAGGCTGTCTGGAGAATCCGACCAGCGGATTCAGACGTTCCCTAGCAAAATCAGGTCCCGGGTTTCGGCACCACTTGCCGGGTTTTTATTTACAACACCGGCTTCTTTATGCTAGTCCGTCCTCTTACTCACCAGTCCAACGCGTGGTGAGTCTTCGGGGTACCTCCGGCCCCCACTCTTTGATGGGGGAAGAACCAGACAGAGCGCCTGAGGTGGGTCATGAGTCTTTATTCTTCTGTGATCACATTCCCACTCCCCCCAACCTCTCAGCAGACCCTTTTATCCCCTCTGTCCTCCCTCCCATGAACTCTCACTCAATGAGGGGCCGAGTTCTGTAACATTCCCTTATAAGGTGATTATGTTTCCCCCTCTAAGCGACCGCCAAGCCTCTTCCCCCCGCCCCCAACATGATATATTTCCATTTTTGATCTGTCTTCTTTAAATTCATAGAATACCTAGATTTGTCTTTGGAAGTAGACTCCCAAATATTTTTACATTTTCTATATTTGTTTTAAATGGAATTTCTTTATATCCCTTGCTGCTGTACTTTGTTGGTAATGGACATATATTCTGAAAATCTATATAAGTTTATCTTACATCCAGCAACTTTGCTAAAATTGTTAATTGTTTTAAGTAGTTTTTTTAATGAATTCTATAAATACATTATCATATCATCTGCAAAGAATGAGATTTTTGGTTCCCTGTTGCCTATTCTCATTTCTTCAATGTCCTTTTATTCTCTTATTGCTAAAGCTAACATTTCTAATATAATATTGAATAAAAGTGGTGATAACATACATCCTTTTTCACTCCTAACATTATTGGTAATATTTCTATCACATATGATGCATGCTGATGGTTTTAGATAGATTCTGCTTATTATTGTAAGGAAAACTTCATTTATTTCTATGTTCTTTTCAAGTGTTTTTAATAAGAATAGATTCTGTAGGGAAGTTAGGTGGTGCAGTGAATAAATAGCACACTGGCCCTGCAGTCAGGAGGACCTGAGTTCAAATCCGACCTCAGACACTTAATAATTACTTAACTGTGTGACCTTGGGCAAGGTCACTTAACCCCAATCCCTTACAATAACCTAATAAAAAGAATAGATTCTGTAACTTGTCACATGCTTTTTCAGCATCTTTTGAGATAAGCATATTGCTCTTAATATGATGAGTTAAAATTTTCTTATGAAGTATTTCTACATCTTCTTTTTTTCCAGTCTTTTGATTTTGTTTGATGAATTATTGATGTATTATTATATAGGCATTGGTGCCATTTTCATTTTTAATTTCTAAAGATTTATTTTCTCTATTTAACGTTTCTATCACGTTTTCCATTTGGTCAATTATACTTTTAAATATTCAGTCAATTTTTGTGCTTCCTTTTCTAAATTTTCATAAATCTCTTGTGTGACTCTCATGTCTTTTTACTAATTTTTCTTCTACCTCTGTCTTAATTCATTTTAAATTCTTTTTTGGAGTTCTACTAAGAGGAATTTTTGGATTTGAGATTCATAATTCCCTCAGAGTTTTCACATTTTGGCATTTTTTCACTGCTTTTCTCTTCTGAGAGGGTATTTTTATCTTCATGTCACCATTGAAATTTTCTATGGTTACTGTTCTTTTTGTTTTTTTTAGCTCATTTTGCAAGTTGAACTGTAGAACTATAAGTATTACTCGGGAATGGAGGGACAGATACTCAAACTTTCTGTGTTCAGTTCTAGGGGTCTGGTCACTGAATTTCCCAGGCTGGAACTTTCCAAAGCCACAGATGCTGGCAACTTATTCCTTGTGTTAGGGTAGCTCAGCCCAGGTCTGTTTCTTTAACTGGTATTCTGGACTTGTGGTATGTCTTTCACATTGGGGTTAGGGTTCACACTGCTGGCCTGCTATACTGCTGCTCCATTGAGGAACACCCAAGGTTCTTGTTTACTGCTCTACTTTGTGTTCCATTGTCTTCCATTAACTTCTCTGATGCCCAATTGGGTGGAACTCCCCTTTCACTGAAGTGAGACATTTTTCCTTGAAATTTTTCAGCTATTTCACTTTGTCTCTTTATGGGTTCTAATTTACAGGGTCTGTTAAGAGGGTACATTTAAAGTTGTTAATAGAGAAAATGCAAATTTCAGGGAGCTCTCTACCTACACCCCCTTCCCCCCATTTTAACTTTGCTTAGGAAGTCTGAGTATTGAATTAGAAAGTAAAATTTCTATCCAATTCTTGTCTTCTAATTAGTAATTATTGAAAAATTCTATTTCATAGAATATTCACTTTTCCTGTCAAAGGACTATGCACAACTTTGTTGGAAAGGTTACGCTTAATTGTAAGTCTAGCTTCCTTGCACACAAGGTTATTTTATCTTAATTTTTATTATATAAATATTTTGTTTTTCCAATTACATACAATGGTAGCTTCTGTCAATCATTTTCTGCATGGATATTGGAATTTTTCTCCTTCCTTCCACTCTCTGGATAAGGTTGTAATTCTCCATTACAAGTCTGCTAAAATTGTCTGTGATTGCTGGAACTCCCCTCAAATTTTCTGGAATGAACAAAACCATCATGGTTGATCCTCACTCCATGCTACTGCCAGTGTGTACAATGATCTTCTGGTTCTGCTAATTTCACTGAGCAATAATCCATGCAAGTATTACCAGATTTTTCTGAAATCCCAAATCTCATGATTTCTTATAGAATAATATAGTTCCTTCACATACATATACCACAATTTTTTCAGTAATTTTTCCATTTGATGGGCATCCCCTTAATTTCCAATTCTTTGCCACTACAAAAAGACCTGCTGTGAATATTTGTGTACATGTAAGCTTTTTACTCTTTTTCATTATCTCATCAAGATACAGACCCAGTACAAGCATTGCTCAATCAAAGGGTATGCAATTTTATTGCCCTTTGGGTATAATTCCAAATTGCTCTACAGAAAGGTTGGATCAATTCATAAATTCACCAACAATATAGTAGTGTCCTAGATTTCTCACATCCCCTCCTATAGTGACCGTTATCATTTCTATTCATATTGGCCAATCTCAGAGGTGTGAGATGATACCTCAGATATACTTTAATTTGCATTTATGTAATCAAAAATCATTTAGAGCAATTTTCCATATGATTCTAGATAGTTGTGATTTCTCTGTTCGAGAATTGCCTTTGCATATCCCTTAACCATTATCAATTGAGGAATGTTTTTTGTTTTTTTTATAAATATGACTAAGTTTTCTCTCTCTCTCTCTCTCTCTCTCTCTCTCTCTCTATATATATATATATATATATATATATATATATATATATATATATATTAGAAATAAGTCCTTTGTCAGAAGCACTAGTTGTAAAAATTATTTCGCAATTTACTAAATTCCCTTTAGTCTTGATTGCAGGAGTTTGTGTAAAATTTTTAATTCAATATAAACAAAATTATCCATTTTCTGTCTCTTCTTTGGTCATAAACCATTCTCATTTCCATAGTTCTGACAGCTAAACTATTATTTGTTCTCATTGAGTTACAAGATAATCTTGTATATATAAATCCTGCACCCATTTAGACTTTATCTGGGAATAAGGTATAAGATGTTGGTCTATTACTATTTTATATCATACTATCTTAAATTTTTCCAGGAGTTTTTCTTTTTTTAATAAAAGAGTGTTTCTTATCTCAGAAATTGGTTTCATCAAACACTAGATTATTATAGTCATTTCTTGGTATCTCTTTTGCACTTAATCTATTCCACTCATCCACCAATCTATTTATGAGCTAATACCATATAGTATTGATGACTGATGCTTTATAATGTAATGTTTTGATCTAGTATGACTAGGCTACCTTCATTTTCATTTTCCTATAAAGGTACCTTTGTTAACTAAAGTAGTATTTCAAGGAAAGGAAACATTCCCCTTTCCAAATCAATACAAAATAATATTATTTGAGAGACTTTTCTATCTTTTTTCTCATCATACACATATTTATTTTCCAATTACATACAATAGTAGTTTTGACCAATCTTTTTTTTTTTGCAAAGTTGGATGAATTCACAGCTAAACCAACAATGTATTAGTGTTTCAGATTTCCCACATCCCCCCCCAACATTGATCATCTTCCTTTCTCATCATATTGACCAATCTGAGAGGTGTGAATTTATAACTCAGATATGCTTTAATTTGCATTTCTCTAATTAATAAGTTAGAGCAATTTTTCATATGACCATAGATAGCTTTGATTTCCTCATTCAAGAATTGTCTTTGCATAACCTTTAATCATTTGCCAATTAAGGAATGACTTATCTTTCTTTACGATTGACTCAGTTCTCAATATATTTTATAAATGAGACCTTTGTCAGAAGCACTATAGTTGTAAAAAAATCTCCCAATTATTTATTTATTTGTTTTGCTTCATTTTATTTATTTATTTACATTTTATTTCTTTTACATTTTTATACATTTTAAATTTCTTATTTTATATTGTTTGAAGATATTTAAAAAAGGGATTTTTCATTTTATCTCTTGCTGCTTTCTTGTTACTAATATATAGAAATGCTGAGCATTTATGTTGATTTACTTTAGATCCTGCCACTTTGATAAACTTGCCATTGTTTTCCAGTAGATGTTTAAGTGATAATTTAAAGTTTTCTAGCTATACTACTGTATCACCTGCAAAGAATGAGAGTTTTGCTTCTTTATTCCCTTTTTTATTTCCTTCAATTCCTTTGTCTATTACTGCTAAAACCAAAAGTTCTAATTCAATATTGAATAATAGTGTTGATAGCAGGATCCTTGTCTCACTCCTGATTTTATTGGGAATCCTTCTAGTTAATCCTGTTTGCATGTAAGGCTTGTTGATGATTTCAGATAGATTTTGCTTATCATTTAAAAGGAACAATTCATTTATTCCTCTGCTCTCTAGTGCTTCTAGTTATAATGGGAGGTCTTTTTTGTCAAAAGGTTTTTCAGCATTTTTTGAAATAATTATATGATTTCTGTTGCATTTATTAATAATATAGTCAATTATAATGACAGTTTTCCTAATATTGAACCAACCTTGTATTCCTGGAATAAATCCTACTTCATCATAATATATTATCCTAGTGATAACTTGCTGTAATCACTTTGCAAATATTTTGTTTAATTTTTTTTCTTTTATATTCATTAGGGAAATGATCTATAATTTTTTCCCAGTTTTAACCTGTCCTGGCACATTTCTAATGGCATCTACTTTTCCAAATAACTTATATAAAATTGGTGCTAATTATTCCTTGAATGCTTGATAGAATTCACTTGTGAATCCATCTGGCCCTGGAGATTTTTTCTAGGGAGTTCATTGATGACTTGTTGAATTTCTTTTTTCTGAGATTGAGTTACTTAAGTGTTCAATTTCCTCTTCTTTAACCTTGGCCATATTTATTATTGTAAATATTCACGAATTTCACTTACAGTATCAAATTTATTGGCATACAGTTGGACAAAATGGTTCTGAATTTCCTTCTTTAATTTCCTCCACATTGTTGGTGATTTCACTTTTTTCTTTTTTATATTAGTAATGTGGTTTTCATCTTTTATTTATTCAAATTAATTAAAGGTTTATCTTGGTTGTAATCCAAGCTCCCTTGCTCTCTGGAATATCATATCCTAAAGACTGATGCAATCAGGTTCTGTGTAATCTTGATTTCTTTCTGGTCATCTGCAAATTTTTCTCCTTAATCTGATAATTATGGAATTTGAGCATCTTTTGAGATTATTATATTTCTGTTGGGTTTATTCACACAATATTCCTTGGTATTTTCATTTTGGAATCCATTTCAGAAGAGGATCAATGTATTCTTTCAATGACAATTTTGCCCTCTGGTTTCATGATTTTAGGAAAGTTCTCGTTAACTCTATTCTAAGGTATGGAGCCCAGGCTTCTTTTTTCTTCAAGGTTTTCAAGTAGTCCTATAATTCTTAAATGATCTCTTTTTCTGGTCACTTGTTTTACCAGTAAGATATTTGACATTTTCTTCTCTTTTTAAATTTTTTAACAGATTCTTTCTATCAGATTCTAATCCTTTTTTAGAGAAGAATTTACTTTATTTCCTTTTGCATCTCCTTTTCCAATTGGTCAATTCTGTTTCTGAAGGAGTTGCTATCTTTTCCCATGTGCCTAGTTGAGAGAATTGTTCTATTTTTGCATTTGTTCAATTGAATTTTTTATTTTTTTTATTTTTAGATTTTTCATGGCAATGGGGTTAAGTGGCTTGCCCAAGGCCACACGACTAGGTAATTATTAAATGTCTGAGGTCTGATTTGAACTCAGGAACACTTGACTCCAAGGCCAGTGCTCTTATCCACTGCACCACCTAGCTGCTCCCAATTGTATTTTTTAAATAATTTTCTTTGTTCTGTCATTTTTTGTTGTAAGACATTAATTTTCTCTTGCATAATGTTGATTTTCTCTTGCATTTCTTTTCCCTATTTTTCCATTTGATTTTTAACCTCCTTTCTGATCTCTTCTAAGAAGTCTTTCTGAGTTGGAGTCTTTCTCTTCTGACACTTCACATAAAGTCTCCTTCTTTCCTCCTTTTCTAAGATAGGATCCTTTCCTTAAAAGTAACATTTAATACACTCTGCTTTGTTCTGGTGTTTCTTGGGTCCATTCCCTGTTGTTTTGTGTTGGGGACAGGTTGGTCTGTTCATTTTACCATATTGATATTCCTAGAAGTCTTTTCCACTGGAGTTAGGAACTCCAGGGGTTACTCAGACCAATAAGTAGGAATGGGAAGTTTTCTCTGGATGGTCTGTCATGGAGTTATCATTGGCCCACCCCCTGGGGCTTGGGGCTGAATCTTGGCTCTCTTGCAAAATCTGGCCTGAGTCCTCTGGATAATCAGTACTGAGGAAGATCTGCTGCATACACTCAGGCCTGGGAGTAAGGTTAGAAACCCAGGGCTATTTCTGTGTTTTTCTGGAGAAAGACAGAGCCTCCCACAGGATTTCTGTGGACTCAGCTGGAATCGTGGACACTCTGCTGGAAACATAGGAGTTTGTGGCCTGCATCTTCCAGGCTGGCTGAGCTAGATGAATAAGTGTCTGGGCATCTGCTTTGGAGTTCTCCCCATCTGCCCACTGTGTATACAACAAAGATTTACTCCATTTAGTCACCTGACCTTACTCTGCCACCCAAGATCTAGGTTGTATTCTCTATTCTGGGCACACTCATGCTCCCCTGAGACAGGCCTTGCTGGGGGATATTCCCTTCTCTTCTTCTGTGAGTTCTGCCAATTCAAAACCTGTTAAGAATTTCATTCATATTGGTTCTGAGGGAAAGCCAAGTGAGCTCAAAAATGGCACCTGACTTCTCTTTTCCATCTTGGCCAGAAGTTTCTCTTCCAATCTATTAATGTAGAAGTTGTTAAATCTTCTACGATCCTAACAGTAATTGTACATATTTGAATTGTTTCTTGCTTTGAGCAATATTTTCTTGTTTTGGAATTCCTGAAATTTGTCTTAAATATGCAATATTACATTTTGAAATGTCTTTCAGTAGATGATCAATTGATTCTTCAAATGTTAATTTTACATTTTAGTTATAAGATATCAGAGTAATTTTTTCCTTGATAATTTGGTGAAATAAAGTGTTGAAGCTCAGTTTTTAAATTATGGCTTTCTAGTAGTCTACTAAGAGCTAAATTTATCTGCTGGATCTATTTTCCAGGTCAGTTAATTTTTTCTCCAATGAAATGTTTCACACTTTTTAAAAATTCTTTTGATTTGCCATTATTGCCAAGTCATTTCTTTTCTTATGGAGTCATTTGTTTACATTTTCTCATTTTTAACTTTTAACCATTTTTTTTTCCAGTTGGACACTCCTACTTGATTTAATTTCTTCATTTGTATGTATTTTTTAATTTAATCAATTCTTTTTATAAAAATATTTATTCTTTTTAGTTTGTGTGTTTGTATGTATGTGTGTTTATGTATACCATTGTTACCAAGCTGTAGAATTTTTGAAATTATTTTCTTCATCATTTTTCATTTATTCACAATTACGTGATACCTCTTTAATTTGAATTTTAAAGCATTTTAAGCTCTTCCTGAAATTTTTTTTAAAAAAGATTTATTTATTTTTTATTGAACAAGTTTTCCACTAATCTTGCTATCCTTCCCCACCCTCCACCCACCACAGAAGGCAGTCTCTTATTCTTTACACTGTTTCTATGGTATGCATTGATATAATTTGAATGTGATGAGAGAGAAATCATATCCCTAAGGAAGAAACATAAAGTATAAGAGATAGCAAAATTATATAATAAGATGATGTTGTTTTTGATATTTTTTTAAATTAGAGGTAATAGTCTTTGGTCTTTGTTCAAACTTCACAGTTATTTCTCTAGATACAAATAGTATTCATCATCACAGACACCTCAAACTTGTGCCTGATTGTTGCACTGATGGAATGAGCAAGTCTTTTAATGTTGTCCATCATCCCCATGTTGCTGTTAAGGTGTTCAACTTTCTGGTTCTGCTCCTCTCACTCAGCATCAGTTCATGCAAATCCTTCCAGACTTCCCTGAATTTACATCCCTCCTGATTTCTAAAAGAACAATAGTGTTCCATGACATACATATATGACAGTTTGTTAAGCCATTCCCCAATTGAAGGGCATTCACTTAATTTCCAATTCTTCGCTACCACAAACAGAGCTACTATGAATATTTATATACAAATGATATTTTTACCCTTTTTCATAATGTCTTCAATGTATGTTCAGTAGTGGTATTGCTGGATAAAGGGCATGCACATTTTTGAATGCCCGTTGGGCATAATTCCAAATTGCTCTCCAGAAAGTTTGGTTGAGTTAATGCTCCACCAAAAATGAATTAGAGTCTCAGATTTCCCACATCCCTTCCAATGTTGATTATTGTCCTTTCTGGTCATATTGGCCAGTATGAGAGGTGTCATATGGTACCTCAGAGAAGCTTTAATTTGCACTTTCTCTAATAACTATTGATTTAGAACAATTTTTCATGTGACAATGGATCTATAAATTACCTTTGCATAGCCTTTGACTATTTGTGAATTGGGGAATGTCTTGTTTTTTGGAAAATTTGACTCAATGCTGTATATATTTTATAAATGATTTTTTTTGTCAGAAATACTAGTTGTAAAAAATTGTTTCCCAATTTACTACATTTCTGTTTATCTTGGTTATAGTGGTTTTGTCTGTACAAAAGCTTTTTCTAGTTTATTTAATTTTCTAGTTTATTTTAAATGATGTCCTCCATCTCTTCCTTTATCATAAACTGCTTCCCTTTCAATAGATTAGACAGGCAAATTATTCCTTGAACTTCTAGTTTACCTATAATATTGCTTTTTATGTCTAAATCCTGTATCCATTTTAATCTTATTCTTGGTACAGGGTTTGAGGTGTTGGTCTAATCCTAGTTTCTTCCATACTAACTTCCAATTTCCTCAATAGGTTTTATCAAAGAGGGAGCTCTTTATCCCCAAAGCTGGACTCTTTGGGTTTATCAAAGAGCAAATTACTGTAATCAGTTCCTCCTTTTGCACCTAGTCTATTCCACTGATCTACAATTCTATTTCTTAGCCAATACCAGACAATTTTGATGACTAATGCTTTAGAATATAATTTTAATTTTAGCTCTGGTAGGACCAAGACACTTTCTTTTTCACTCCCCCCCCCCCCCCATTAAATCCCTGGAGATAATAAACTTTTTTTTTTTCATATGAATTTCTTATAATTTTTTCTAACCCATTAAAGCAATTTATTGGAATTTTGATTGGTAGGGCAATAAAAAGTAGGTAAATTTTTGTAGTATTGTAATTTTTTATTATATTAACTTGCTGTTTCTATGAGCAGTTGATACTTGCCCAGTTATTTAAATCTGATTTAATTTGTGTGAGCAGTGTTTTGTAATTGTTTTCAAAAAGGTTTTGAGTTTGCCTTGGCAGTTTGACTTCCAGGGATTTCAAATTATCTGAAGTTGCTTTGAATGGGATTTCTCTTTCTAGCTCTTTCTGCTGTATCTTGCTAGTCATATTTAGAAATGTTGTAGATTTATGAGGGTTTATTTTATATACTGTGACTTTGCTAAAGCTGCTAATTATTTCTGGTAGTTTTTGGATGACTTTTGGGGATTCTCTAGGTATACCATCATGTCATCTGCAAAGAGCGAGAGTTTTGCCTCTTCCTTCCCAATTCAAATTCCTTCGATTTCTTTTTCTTCTCTTATTGCTGAAGCTAACATTTCTGATACAATATTGAATAGTGGTGGTGATAATGGGTATGCTTGTTTCCCCTATGATATTATTGGGAATGCCTCTAGCCTGTCCCCATTGCATATAATGCTTGTTGATGGTTTCAGAGAGATACTCCTCATTATTCTAAAGAACAATCCCTTTATTCCTACTTTCTCCAGTGTTTTAGTGGGAATGGGTGCTATATTTTGTCAAAAGCTTTTTCAGCATCTATTGATATAATCATGTGGTTTCTGATAGGTTTGTTATTGATATAATTAATTATAGTGCCAGTTTTCCTAATATTGAACCAACCCTGCATTCCTGGGCTAAACCCTACTTGGTCAAAATGTATTATCCTATTTATAACTTGTTTTAGCCATTTTGCTAAGATTTTATTTAAGATTTTTGCATCCATAAACAATAGGGAAGATAAGCCTATAATTTTCTTTTTTTGTTTTAACTCTGCCTGGTTTAGGAATCGGCACCCTATTTGCTTCACAGAAAGAGTTAGACAGAGTTCTGTCTTGACCTATTTTTCCAAAGATTTTATATCAAAATCAAACCAGTTTTTCCTTAAATGTTTGATAGAATTCACTTGTGAATGCATCTGGACCTGATTTTTTTAGGGAGTTCAATTAATTACTTTTTAATTGTTTAATTACTATTCCTGAGATAGTGTTATTTAGGTATTTAATTACCACTTCATTTAACCTGTGCAACTTATATTTATGTAAATATTTGTCCATTTCACTTAGATTATCAAAGTAATTGGCATAGAGTTGGACAAAATGGTTCCAGAATTATTATTTTAATTTCCTCCTCATTGGTGGTTAGTTTACCTTTTTCATTCATAATGCTTGTGAATTGGTTTTCTTCTTTTTTTTTCAAAGCAAATGGGGTTAAGTGCTTATCCAAGGCCACACAGCTAGGTAATTATTAAATGTCTGAGACTGGATTTGAACCCAGGTACTCCTGACTCCAGGGCGGGTGCTTTATCCACTGTGCCACCTAGCCACGCCACTTCTTTTTTTTTAATCAAATTGACAAGAGGTTTATCAATTTTATTGGTTTTTTCATACAACCAATTTTTGGTTTTATTTATTACTTCCATAGTGTTCTTGCTTTTGATTTTATAAATTTCTCTGTTAATTTTTAGAATTTCTAATTTGATATATACTTGGGGGTTTAATTTGTTCTTTCTATAATTTTTAGTTTATTAATTTCTTTCTCTAATTTATTCATTTAAACATTTAAAGATATAATATATACACTAACAGCAGCCTTGAGTATATCCCATAGGTTTTCATATGCTGTTTCCTTATTGTCATTATCTAGGATGAGCTAATTAAATCTTTGTTTAATTTGTTGTTTGATGCACTCGTTTTTTTAAAATGAAGTTATTTAGTTTCCAATGAGTTTTGGGTCTATATCTCCTTGGCACAATATTGCATGTGATTTTTATTGCATTTTGATCTGAGAAAGATGTATTCACTATTTCTGCCTTTCTGTAATTGATTATTAGGATTTTATGCCCTAGTACATGGTCAATATTTGTGTAAGTGTCATATACTGAAGAATAGAAAGTATATTAATTTCTATCCCCACTCAATTTTCTCCATAGGTCTATCATGTCTAGGTTTTCTAACAATCTATTTACCTCCTTAACTTCCTTTTTGTTTGTTTTATGGTTAGATTACTATAAATATGAGAGTGGGAGGTTGAGATGTCCCACTAACATAGTTTTTCTTTCTATGTCTTCTTTTAAATCCTTCAAATTCTTCTCTGAGAATATGGATGCTATACCATTGTGTGTATACATATTTAGCACATATTTAGTATTGAAATTACTTTATTGTCTATGGTACCTTTTAGGAGGGTATAGTTTCCTTCCTTATATCTTTTAATGCTTACTATTTTTGCAGCTGTTTTGTCTGAGACAAAGATCGATAGCCTTCTTTTTTTACTTTAGTTGAAGCAAAATGTATTTTCCTCCAACCTTTTACCTTTGCTCTTTATATATGTCTCTACATAAAATGAGTTTCTTGTAAGCAGCATATTGTAGGATACTGGTTTTCAATCCCCTCTGCTATTTATTTACATTTTAAAGGAGAGTACATCCCATTCACATTCAAAGTTATAATTATTAACTTTTGTTTTGCCCTTCATGCTATCTTCCCACTCTTTATTTTTTCCTTTCTCCCTTGATCTATATTACCTAGGATTTTGTTTCCGAATACCAGCAGTTTCAGTGTCTTTTCCCTCCTATATCCAACCCCCCCTCCCCTTTCCCCTTCCTTTCTCTTTGCCCTTTCTTCCCTCCCTTCCTTATGTTGGCACCCCTTTTCCTCCCCCTCCCCTTTCTCCATTTTAATACTTGAAAGGTAAGATAACTTTCTTAATTTAGCTGAGTATAAGTATGTTAACTTTTGCATTTCACCTTCTCCCTTGTTCCACTCTATTAAAGTAGTTCCTTTTGTACCTCTTAATGTAATGTGATTTATGCCATTCAGTCTCCTCTATACTCCTTTTTTATGCTATCCCTATTTTTTTAAATTTATTTTTATTAAAGATATTATTTGAGTTTTACAATTTTCCCCCCAATCTTGCTTCCCTCCCCCCACCCACAGAAAGCACTTGTCAGTCTTTACTTTGTTTCCATGTTGTACCTTGATCCAAATTGGGTGTGATGAGAGAGAAATCAAATCATTAAAGAAGAGAAGTCTCAGAGGGCACAAAATCACACAATAAGATATTTGTATTTTTTCTAAATTAAAGGGAATAGTCCTTGCACTTTGTTTGAATTCCACAGTTCCTTATCTGGATACACATAACACTCTCCTTTGCAGACATCCCAATATTGTTCCCAATTGTTGCACTGATGGAATGAGCAAGTCCTTCAAGGTTGAACATCACTCCCCTGTGGCTGGTAGGGTGTACAGAGTTTTTCTGGTTCTACTCATCTCACTCAGCATCAGTTCATGAAAATCCCTCCATGTTTCCCTGAAATCCCATCCCTCCTGGTTTCTAATAGAACAACAGTGTTCCATGACATACATATAGCACAGTTTGCTAAGCCATTCCCCAGTTGAAGGACATTTACTTGATTTCCAATTCTTTGCCACCAAAAACAGGGCTGCTATAAATATTTTGTACAAGTAATGTTTTTACCCTTTTTTCATCATCTCTTCAGGGCATAGAACCAGTAGTGGTATTGTTGGGTCAAAGGGTATGTACATTTTTGTTACCCTATGAGTATAGTTCCAAATAGCTCTCCAGAAGGGTTGGATGAGTTCACAGCTCCACCAACAGTGTAATAGTGTCCCAGATTTTCCACGAACCTTCCAACGATGATAATTATCCTTCCTGCTCATATTGGACAATCTGAGAGGTGTGAGGTGGTACCTCAGAGAAGCTTTAATTTACATTTCTCTAATAATTAATGATTTAGAGCATTTTTTCATGGCTATGGATTGCTTTGATCTTGTCATCTGTAAATTGACTTTGCATATCCTTTGCCCATTTGTCAATTGGGGAATGGCTTTTTGTTTTAAAAATATGTCTCAGTTCTCTCTATATTTTAGAAATGAGTCCTTTGTCAGAATCATTAGTTGTAAAGATTGTTTCCCAATTTATTACATTTATTTTGATCTTCATTATATTGGTTTTATCTGTGCAAAAGCTTTTTAATTTAATGTAATAAAAATCATCTAATTGGTTTTTTGTGATGTTGTCCAACTCTTCCTTAGTCATAAACTGCTCCCCTTTCCATAGATCTTAAAGGCAGACTAGTACTTGATCTTCTAATTTGATTATAGCATTGTTTTTTATATCTATGTCCTGTAACCATTTGGATCTTACCTTGATAAAGGGTGTGAGGTGTTGGTCTTATCTAAGTTTCTTCCATACTAATTTCCAATTATCCCAGCAATTTTTATCAAAGAGTGAGTTTTTATCCCAATGTCCAGACTCTTTGGATTTATCAAACAGCAGATTACTATAGTCATCTCCTGCTTTTGCACCTAGTCTATTCCAGTGGTCCACCACTTTATTTCTTAGCCAATGCCAAAAAGTTTGGATGACTGATGCTTTATTATATAAGTTTAGATCAGGTAGGGCTAAGCCACCTTCTTTTGCACTTTTTTTTCATTAAGCTCCTGGCAATTCTTGACTTTTTATTTCTCCATATGAATTGAATTACATTTTTTTCTTACTCGTTAAAGTAATTTTTTGGAATTTTGATTTGTAGGGCACTAAACAGATAGTTTAGTTTTGGTAGAATTGTCATTTTTATTATATTAGCTCTACCTATCCATGAGCAGTTGATATTTGCTCAGTTATTTAAATGTGATTTAATTTGTGTGAGAAATGCTTTGTAATTGTTTTCAAAAAGATTCTGAGTCTCTCTTGGCAAATAGACTCCCAAATATTTTATATTGTCTAAGGTTACTTTGAATAGGATTTTTCTTTCTTGCTCTTCCTACTATATCTTGCTAGACATATATAGAAAAGTTGAGGATTTATGATGGTTTATTCTATAACCTGAAACTTTGCTAAAGTTGCTAATTGTTTCCAGTAGTTTTTTGGATGATTTCTTGGCATTCTCTAGGTAGGCCATCATGTCATCTGCAACGAGTGAGAGTTTTGTCTCTTCCTTCCCAATTCTAATTTCTTTAATTTCTTTTTCTTCTCTAATTGCTGATGCTAATAATTCTAATACAATATTGAATAGTAGTCATGATAATGGGCACCCTTGTTTCACCCCTGATCTTATTGGGAATGCCTCTAGCCTCTCCCCATTGAATATAATGCTTGTGGATGGTTTCAGATAGATACTGCTAATTATTTTAAGGAACAGTGCATTTATTCCTACACTCTCTAGTGTTTTTGATAGGAATGGATGCTGTATTTTTTCAAAAGCTTTTTCAGCATCTGTTGATATGATCATGTGGTTTCTGATAGGTTTGTTGTTAATATAATTGAGTATATTAACAGTTTTTCTAATATTGAACCAACCCTGCATTCTTGGAATAAATCCTACTTGATCATAATGCATTATCCTAGTGATGACTTGTTGTAACCATTTTGCTAAGATTTTATTTAGGATTTTTACATCTATATTCATCAGAGAAATAGGTCTATAATTTTCTTTCTCTGTTTTAACTCTTCCGGGTTTAGGTAACAGTACCATATTGGTTTCATAGAAAGAGTTAGGCAGAGTTCCATCTTTCCTATTTTTCCAAAGAATTTTTATAGGACTGGAACCAATTGTTCCTTAAATGTTAGGTAGAATTCTTGTGAATCCATCATGCCCTGGATATTTTGTTTAAGGGAGTTCAATAATGGCTTGTTTAATTTCTTTTTTTTTTTTTTGAGATAGGGTTGTTTAAGTATTTAATCTCATCTTCATTTAACCTGGGAAACTTATATTTTTGTAAATATTCATCCATTTCACTTAGATTATCAAATTTATTGGCATAGAGTTGGGCACAATAATTTAGAATGATTATTTTAATTTCCTCCTCATTGGTGGTGAATTCAGCTTTTTCAATTATGATAATAGCAATTTTGTTTTCTTCTTTCTTTTTTTAATCAAATTGACCAGAGGTTTATCAATTTTATTGTTTTTTTTCATAATACCAACTTTTGGTTTTATTTATTAATTCAGTAGTGTTTTTGCTTTCAATTTTATTAATTTATACTTTAATTTTTAGAATTTCTAATTTGTTCTTTAATTGGGGATTTTTGATTTGTTCTTTCTCTAATTTTCTTGATTGCATGTTTAGTTCATTGATTTCCACTTTCTCCAATTTATTCATGTGATCATTTAGAGCTATAATATATCCACTGAGAGTTGCTTTGAATGAATCCCATAGGTTTTGGTATGTTGTTTCATTATTATCATTATCTAGGATAAAATGTTTAATACTTTCTCTAATTGGTTTTTGGTTCACTCATTTTTTAAAATGAGGGTATTCAGATTCCTATTTGTTCTGGGTCTATATCTCCTTGGCCCAGTATTGCATTTGACTTTTATTGCATTGTGATCCGAGAAAGATGTATAAACTATTTCTGCCTTAGTGCAGTTGATCATTAGGTTTTTAAGTCCTAGTACATGGTCAATTTTTGTATAAGTTCCATGTACTGCAGAGAAAAAGGTATATTCCTTTCTATCCCCATTCAGTTTCCTCCATAAGTCTACCATATATAATTTTTCTAACAAGCTATTTACCTCCTTAACTTCTTTCTTCTTTATTTTATGATTTGATTTATCTAGATCTGATAGTGGGAATTTGAGGTCTCCCACTAGTAGAGTTTTGCTGTCTATATCTTCCTGTAATTCTTTCAGCTTCTCCTCTAGGAATTTAGGTGCTGTCCCAGTGGGAGCATATATATTCAATATCGAAATGACTGTATTGTCTATCCTACCTTTTAGGAGGATAAAGTTTCCTTCCTTATCTCTTTTAATGCTATCTATTTTTGCTGCTGCTTTGTCTGAGATAAGGATTGCTATACCTGCTTTTTTTTACTTCAGCTGAAGCAAAATATATTTTGCTCCAACTTTTTACCTTTACTCTATATGTATCTCCCTGCTTCTAATGAATTTCTTGTAAGCAGCATATTGTAGGATTCTGGTTTTTAACCCACTCTGCTGTTTGCTTATGTTTTAGGGGAGAGTTCATCCCATTCACATTCAAGGTTATGATTACTAATTCTTTATCACCCTCCCTGCTATCTTCCCTCTGTTTGTCTTTTCCCCCTACCCCCCCCCCTTGTCCATATTCCCCAGTATTTTGTTTCTGAATACCACCCCCTTTGGTATATTTGGCCTCCTATATCACACCCTCCCCTTTCTTTCCCCTTGCCCTTTTTCCCTTCCCTTCCTTTTGTTTTTTTCCCCTCCCCCCCACTCCCCTTCCCTTTCTCCACCCCTCCTCCCCTTTTCCCCTTTCAATACTTGAAAAGTTAGATGTTATATAAGTTAACTGATTGTGTGTAGATTGACTTTAAGCCAAGTCTGATGAGAAGATTCAGGAGTTTCTCCTCTGCTCCTTTCTTCCCCTCTATTACAATAGGTTTTTTGTACCTCTTATTGTAATGAGATTTACCCCTTTCAATTCCCCTACCTCCTCCGGTCTCTTTCCTGTCCCCCTTTTTAAGGAGGTAGTGTTTTTTTTAGATCATTCTAAGTCATAGAAAATTCTGAGTGTCTGTCCCTTCTACTTCAGTATGTTCTATCAAATAGAGTCAAAATTCCTGAGAGTTCTTATAGTCTTTCTAGCAAGTGGGGTTAAAGCCAGTTACATCCCATTAGATAGCAGTCTCATGGATAGGTCATAAATGTCCATCATTTCTGGCTAGGTGTATTCTCTCTGTTAGAGTTACAATTCTCAAGATTTATGAGAATCTCCCCCCCCCCCATGCTGGAATACACCAGTTTCAACTTATTAGACTGCATTTTTTTTTCCTTTTACCTCCCCCCCCTTTTTTATTACCTTTTCATGTGTCTCTTGAACCTCCTGTTTGATGTCCAAATTTTCTGTTTAGCTCTGGTCTTTTCATCAGAAATTTTTGGAATTCTTCCAATTCGTTAAATGTCCATCTTTTTCCCTGGAAGAGAAGGCGCAACTTTGCAGGAAAGTAGTTTCTTAGCTGCATTCCAAGCCCCCTTGCTCTTCGCAATATCTTGTTCCAGGCCCTTCGATCTCTTCATGTTGATGCAGCCAGGTCCTAAGTGATCCTTACTGTGGCTCCTTGATATTTAAATTGTTTCTTTCTGGCTGCTTGCAGAATTCTCTCTTTTGTCTGATAGTTCTGTAGTTTGGTCACAACATTCCTTGGTGTTTTCATTTTAGGATCTTTTTTTCTGGTGGGGATCGATATACTCTTTCAATAACTACTTTGCCCTCTGGTTCCATGATATCAGGGCAATTTTTCATCAGTAGATCCTGTAATATTAAGTCCAGGCTTTTTTTTCTCTTCAGTGTTTTCAGGAAGTCCTATAATTTTCAGATTGCCCCTCCTCGATCTATTCTCGAGGTCAGTGGTTTTGTTGATGAGGTTTTTTACATTTGCTTCTATTTTTTTCTATTTTTTGATTTCATTTAACTGACGTTTGCTATCTCATAGAGTCATTAATTTCTGTAGACTGCATTCTTATTTTTGGGGAGGAGTTTTCTTCATTAACCCTTTGCAACTCCTTTTCCAATTGGTTAATTCTACTTTTGAAAGAGTTTTCCATTTGACCAACTGAGGTTTTGAGAGAATTATTTTCTTTTTGCATTTGCCCAACTGAGGACCTGAGAGAATTATTCTCATTTTGTATTGGTCCAATTGATGCTGTGAGAAATTTATTCTCATTTTGTAATTGTCCAGTTGATGATCTGAGAGATTTATGCTCATTTTGTATTGGTCCAATTGATGCTGTGAGAGATTTATTCTCATTTTTAATTGTCCAGTTGATGATCTGAGAGATTTATTCTACTTTTGTATTTGTCCAATTGTACTTTCTATAGTTTTGTTTTCTTGTTGCAAGGTATTAATTGTCTCTCCAGAATTTTTAAGCTCCTTCCTTATTTCTTCAAGGAAGTCTTTCTGTACTGGAGACCAGATTGTTTTCTCCTCAGAGGTTTCAGGTTTCTCTGAGTTAGGGTCTTTCCCTTCCAGGAATTTTTCTATGGATCCACCTTTCCACTGACCCTTCTTCATTTTGCTAAGACCTGAGTTGGGGAGGGCTGGTTCAGCAGGACTTGGGATCACTAAAGTCTTTACTCCCTGAGTGCAATTTCTCTGTCTGGCCAGTTGGAGGTGTTGGTTGCTTTCTCTGGAGTCTCTGTGACCTTGGCTGAGGCCTTCTCTCTTTGCTTGAATGGAGGGATTGGAGCTATTGAATGTTTTTGCCTTCACTCAGTGGTGGGCTTTACCCTGGCCTGAGGTCATTCCTCAGCTGGGCTGGTTCTTCTGCTCACACACCTGGGCCTGAGGCAGAAGTAGTTTGCTTTTGTTTGTTTGGGAGGAGGTCTGAGTTGTAATGGGACTTGAGGAGCCCAGGATGGTGTCCGCAGCTCTCCTGCAACCAGAACTCTTCCCCCTAGTCCCGTGTGCAAGCTCCAGGGGGACAGCACCAACACCAGTGCCTCTGCTCCCCCGCAGACCCAAGCCCCTGTCCTCCAGCCCCACCGCTGATCCAGCAGGTCCAGCTCGGGCCTTCAGACTCCCGGTTCCAATTCAGCCATTGATCTGGCTGATCCAGGGCTGATCCTCCCTCTGAGCTCAGACTCACCGGCTTGAATTAGTCCAAAGCTGCTGCCTGGAGACAAATCCCGAAGTAGGTGTTCTTTCTCCTGGCTTTTCTTTCTGGGTTTTGTGGGTCAGATTTCTTTTAAGAGGTTTGTTTCATGTGATAGATGGGGAAGAGATCAGGAGACTTTAGAATTGTACCTGTCTTCTCTCTGCCATCTTGGTTGGAAGTCTACTATCCCTATTTTTAAGGAGAATTTTTTTTAAATCATTCTATCTGAGTCACAGAAAACTCATGAGTGCCTATCACTTCTGGCTAAGTATATTTTCTGTAATAGAATTGCAATTATTGATAGTTATTGATGTCTTTCTCTCAGGTAGGGATATAGCCAATTTCATCTTATTGGATAGCAGTTTTACAATTAAGTCATGACTGTCCATCACTACTGGTTAAATATACTCTCTCTAATAGAGTTAAAATTGTCAAGAGGTATTAAAGCTTTTCTCCTAGGTAGGGACATAGACAGGTTCAATTTATTGGATAGCATTTTTTTTCTTTTTTACCCCCCCCCTTTATTTTTACCTTTTCATATGTCTCTTGTGTCTCCTGTTTGAAGTCCAAATTTTCTATTAAGCTCTGGTCTTTTCATCGGGAAAAGTTGTAAGTTTCCTATTTCATTAAATGTCCATCTTTTTCCCTGGAAGAGAAGACTCAGTTTTGCTGGATAATGAATCCTTTGCTGCATTCCAATTTCCCTTGCCTTTTGGGATATCACATTCCAGGTATTTTGATCCCTTAATGTTGATGCAGCCAAGTCCTTTGTCATCCTTATTGTGTCTTCTTGGAATCTAAATTGGGTTTTTTTTCTGTCTGTCTGCTTGGAGGATTTTTTCTTCCATCTGATAGTTCTGGAACTTGGTCACAATATTGCTTGGAATTTTCATTTTGGGATCCATTTCTAGAGGGAATTGATGCATTCTTTCAATAAATATTTTGTTCTCTGGTCCCATGATATCAGGGGAGTTTTCTATCACTAAATCCTGTAATATTAAATCCAGGGATTTTTTGTTCTTCAATGTTTTAAGGAAGATCAGTAATTCTTAGGTTATCTCTTCTTGATTTATTCTTGAGTTCAGTGATTTTGCTGATGAGATATTCTACATTTTCTTCTATTTTTTCAATTTGTTTGGTTTTCTTTAACAGAATCTTTTTGTCTCGTGAAGATTTTAGTTTCCACAGACCATTTATTTTTTTGGAGAAGAATTTTCTTCATTTAACTTTTGCTACTTGTTTTCCATTTGGTAAATTCTATTTTTGAAAGAATTTTCCATTTGTCCAATTGAGGTTTTGAGAGAATTATTTTCTTTTTTGCATTTGTCCAATTGTATTTTCCAAGGTTTTGCTTTCTTGTTGCAAGGTGTTAATCTTTTCTTGGGTTTCTTTTCCCATATTTTACAATTGATTTTTAAATCCCTTTCTGTGCTGGAGACCAAATCATATTGTCCTCAGTTATTAGGTCTCTCTGAGATAGGGTCTTTTCCTTCTAGGAATTTTTCTATGGACCCACCTTTTTACTGGCCTTTCTGCATTTTCCTAAGATGTTGTGTTGGGGCAGGGGCTAGTTCATAGAATTTTGGTTTTGGGATCCCTAGAGGCTTTCCTCACTGGGTTTAGTAACTCCACATAGGCTGGTCAATAGGGGATGCTGGTTGCTTTCTCTGGAAAGTCTGTGACCTTGATTTGAGGCTTACTTCCTTGGCCTTGAAGGGGTGGGTGAAACTGCTGGATACTTTTATCTTTGAACAATGGTGGTTTATGCCCTTGGGCAACATAATTACTCTTCATATTCACAGCTGAAGGAGCTCTGTTGCTCACACCTGAGTCTGTCTGGGAAGTTGGCTGAAATTTTGTTTGTTCTCAGAAGTAGCTTCAGCTGAAATGAAGTTATGAACTCTGAGTTCCTCCAGACCAGCAGAACCCAGGGGATAGATGTCTGCAACTGTCCCACACTGGAACGTGCCCTCCAGTACTGCTGGTAAGCCCCAAACTGTCAGTCCCACAGTCAATGCCTCCACTCCCTGGTTGGCTCTTGCACCACAGCTCCCATGGTCAACACCAATGTAACTGATCCCATGCTCATCCTACTCTCAAGCTTTCTCCCCATCCTGTCCTTCCTGCAGAGTTTATGATTTCTTTCAGCTTACCCAATGTCCTAGAAGAAAAAAACTTGGGGTAGATGCTCTTCTCCTAGCTTCTCTTTCTGGGTTTTGCCCATCATATTTCTGTTATGAGGCTTGTTTCATATTATATATGAGGAAGTAACAGGAGACTTTTGCACAGTGTCTGTCTTCTCTCTGCTGTCTTGGTGGGACGTCCTGAATCCAGAAATTCTTCTGTACATGAGAATAATTTTTTATTTCTCTGTGTTGCTTATGATATATAAATTTGACTTTGTTGTCTTCTTCTGAATTTGTTTTTATTTTCCATGTCACCATAATAATGTTATGCAGTGAATTTCTTTTATTACTATCATCCCATCTTTCTAATATTTCTCTTGATTCTGAATCTTATTTTAAAGTTGATCTCTGCTCCTAGGTTTGAAATGGCATGTTCCAAGCTTTAGATTTTTTGTTCTACTAATTTATAGACCTAATTCTTGGAGTATATAATTTTTTAAGGTGATATCTTCTAAGAAGAGATATGCACAATGCTCACCTGACCTTTGAGGGTACAGAGACACTCTTCTCTCTCCTGAAACTGGAAACAAGTTCCTTGCACCACCATGCTACTTGTTCTAGCATGAAAGAGCTCTGTCTCAACTTGGGACTAGGAACTCAAATAGTGTATGGACAATACAATATACCCTTCAACACAGTACCAGTAAAGAATCCCCTGTAATTTCCTTCTACGCAGTCTTCTGACTCCACCCCCCCTTACTATCTATTGACTGAGAGGTATGTATCCTGGTACTATATATTCAATTGCCCCCAATGCCTACTGATGGTTTGCTTGAAGTCAGTTTATACTGGACTTCTATCCATTCTCACCTATGGAAGACAGCTCTTTTCTTCTCACCTTCTAAGTTATTATGGCTGGAAAACTGGTTCAATGTATCCTTTTTGATGGTTCTGCTGTATCAGAATTTGTTTTGAGGTGCTATTTTAAAGTTGTTTGGAGGGGAACTTGTGCACTCTTGGTCAAGTCCCTGTCTTTACTGCATGATCTTATCTCTGTCCTCTCTCAACCTTGACCCAAAAATATTTTAATATTTTTATGTCAATATTAATCTTAGTGTGCTGAGGAGGTACTCACTTAATATATACTCACTTAATAAATATCAGTAGGCATGCAAATTTATGTGTCTCCCATACAGTCCATTACTCTTTACTCCTCTGTAGCACAACTACCTATAATATACATTCAAAAAAGATTATATTTGTGTATTTCTATCTGTCTATATAGATATAAATATATATACATTTAATATACATATATAAATGAATATATGCATATTATAGACTTGTATATATGTGTATAAATAAGTGAATGTATTTGTTTATGAATATACATATATACATACATGCATGCACTGAAAACTTTAGACTTCTGGATCTTTTCCAAGTTAACTTCTTAGTTGATTTTACTGAATGCATGTCCACATATTTTTCCCCAAGCATTGATGATTCCCAAGGCTCTTATCTGGGCAGTCTTTTCATTTCTATTTCTCTTTATTTTTGAGTTAATTTAAGATCAACTATTATTCCTAGACATGAGCATCCCTAATAATTGTTTCAATCATCTGCTTTTGCTATTTCTGTTTTCTATTCTCTAGTTTTCACATAGTTATCATAATTGCCTTCCTAAAATACAGATATCTTTATACTAATTTTATGCACCAAAATGTTCACTAGTTTTCTATTTCCTCTCTGAAAAAACACAAATAGCATGGATTTTAAGGTTCACCAAATTCTGATAATCTAAATTTCCAAACACATTTCACATACTTTGCTTTAATAATTCTAACTTTTCAGCTACATTGACTCTTCCCCAAACTTGACATTTAATTTTGTGCTTATATACATTTTCCTAAGGTATAGCCCTTCCTCACAATCTACTTCTTATATCTCTTTCAGTATCCCTTTATCTCAAGGCTCAGCTGAGTAAATCTTCCATTTCATGTCCTTATTAGAGTGCTTTCTCAATCATCAAATTATAAGCTGATCGTAACACTTCATTTTATGTATCATACTCCTTTGGAGAATGTATATTGTTTCAAAGATTTTGCTTAATCCCCTCTACTTTCAAACATGTAGAATAATACCTTAAAAATATTAGGAAATTAAAATGCACAGTGAATTGAATTGAAAGATTTTTTTTGAATTGAAAGATTTTTGATGAAAAAAGTCCATCTCCTTTATACAAACATTGCCTTATTGATTGTCTTTTGTTCAATGATAATCATGACATTAGGGAGGTGATGCCAGTGACAGACACATAAACTAGATTTCAGTGAGGGTGTTCTGTGCCTCACTTTCTTCTCCAGACCCAACTGGATTCAGTGACCAAATATAAATCAGAACAATTAGAGGTGGTCCTGGATGCAAGGCAATTAGGATAAAGTGACTTGCCCAAGGTCACATAGCAAGTAAGAGTAAAGTATCTGAGGCGGTATTCAAATTATCTTCCTGATTCCATGGTCAGTTTTCTATTCCCTGTGCCCACTACATAAGACATGAACTAAATCTTTGACAAATCCAAAGAATGTACTCTTTGAGATAAGAACTCATTATTTAACAAAACTCCTGGGAAAACTAGAAAACAGAAGGACACAAAGTAAATATAGAAAAAAAAACTTCTCAAACTATTATCTAAGATAAGTCAAAATAAATTACTGATATACATACAAGGTTGCCACCATACACAAATTAGGACAAAGAATAGTTTACCTGTCAGAACCATGGAAAGGGAAGCATTTTGTTATTAGAGTCTCTTTTCCTATATGTAGAATAGTGCCTTACAAATAGAAGGCAATTAAAAAAATATGACTTCCCAAAAAAGAAACAGACTACATATTTATATCTTAAGTCAATATTCTCATCATGTGAAAGCAGCAAGAAAAAGAGCATCAATGAATTCATACAGTTATCTAAAGAAAGTCTATAATAAAGCCTTCGCTAGATTTGCATGGGATAAAAAAGTAAGAACTGATAATTTTTTTTGACAGAAGGAAAACCTATAAAAATGAAAAAGTCAATTTTTGAAAGAAAAATAATAAGTACATCTTCATTTTTCATCTATAATTCTCAAATAAATTTGTTCAAACTTTTGTTTTTCTCATTTATGTGTTATTTAAAGTATAGTTTTTTTTCTATTATTGTCATTTTGTTGTTACATGACAATTATCATTTTCATTATCTAAATTATATATTTTCTAAGGCACTTTAGTCACTTTATTATTAGTATTGTAATTAAAATTAAATATCCATTTTATGGAAATTTCATATAATTTGCAATAAAAGAACAGTTTATTGGGAAGTCTAGCCATCTCCTGCTGTTAGATGAAATTATTCTTGAGCATTAAAGCAAAAGAAAAAAATTCAATCATTCAAGCACAATAAATACATTCAGACATTTTTGTACTGCTTTATTTATTCTGGAAGCTGGCCAAATTAACTTGTAATTCTAAATAATCACAGCTGCCAATGCAAAGTAATTTGAAGTGACAACATATCAGTTTAAAGTGCAACCACAGCATTAAGTGTTACAGTGAGTTTACTGCCGGTTGAAGCAGGGCATTTCCTCTTAACAGTCCTTTATTATCAGCATGAAGAGGACAGTGCTAATACAGGCATATCAATCATAGCAGAGGTTTGGGAAGTTTGATTCAAGTTGAGACAAACAACATATTATTGTCATTAACAATTTCATGCTTAAAGTTCTCTATTTATACAGAATATATAAAGATGTGTATTTTATATGATGTGTATTTTTAGATGAGCATTGCTTTTAAGCAAATCACTTTTCAATCTAAACTATGATTTTAAAAATAATTTAATATTTATTCTGAAAAGTAAGAGCACTTATTTAACTCTTCAATCTAATTATGAAGTTGCTTAGCATTATGTATGCATTATAGTTTTCAGTAATATGCAGAATATGTGATTAAAATAATTTAAAATTAACTCAGATTACTCAAAATAATTAGAATTTGTTAAATTATCCATTTTGATGCTGAAGAAAGTTTGATTTATTTTATGTATATAAGAATAATTAATTCTAAAAAATTGCATCAGTTAACATTCAACTCTGCTTCAAAAGGATTTTATATTTCAGGTAAGTCATCTTCTGTTCTTTAGAACCTCAATTAAATAGTTTAAGATTGCTCAATTTTTGTAGAAAATTTTTGACTAATCTGTCAGCATTCTTTAATCCAAGTAAATATCTTCTTTATTCATATGGTTATAAAATCTAATTCAGGACACTTTCTTGAATTTTCATAGTCTTTTAATTGATCTCTAAGCATTTATTATCTAGTTCATATAATCAGATTCATATTGAGGCATATTTATGTTATTAAATTTCATTTTGACATATGGATTCTCTGTTTAAAAAATGGTTCAATGAATCCTTCTTGCTTCTAAGACAAAATATAAACTCCTCTGCTTAATATTAAAAATTCTTTACAATTTGCCTCCAAATTATCTTTTCATAATAAAGAACATTTGTCTCCAAGCATTCTATGTTACAACAAATATTAACTTTTCCCCCTAAATTCAATAGTAACAATAGTTGCAGTCAATATAATAGCAGCAGCAGTAGTGGAAATAGAGTAGCAACAGGAGAAGCAGCAACAGTAGTAGTAAGTAGTTGGAGAAGTGGGGAGTGTTTTGTGTTTGTGTGCGTGTGTGTGTGTGTGTGTGTGTGTGTGTGTGTGTGTGTGTGTGCGCGCGTGCATGTATGTGTGTATTTGTGACATGATTGGACTTACTTGTAGTTTAGGAAATTCACTTTAGTCTCTGGTCATTTTTATTCAATCTTTTTAAGCTCCAAGTATTTTTTTTAACCACAAAATCTTGAATTTTTGGCTTTGCAATTCCTGGGAGTTTCATTTTGGAATTTATTTGTAGAGGTGACTAGTACATTCTTTTTATTTTTACTTTCCCTCTTGTTTAAGAATTCTTTAAGCTTTCATACATGATTTTTTATACTGCACACTTAATTTTATATAAAATATAGTATACAACTTTTTTTTAAAAATTGCTCATGACTTTCAGATTATCTGATATTTTCTATATCTCCCTAAACCATTTTCTTGGTTAATAGTTAATGGGATATATCTTTTTTTTCCTCTAGATCTTTATTTCCTTGGTTTGCTTCAATATTTTATATCTTATTGAATTTTTATTTTCTGTTGATTTCACTCTAATATTTCATTCTACTATGTGTTTTCACATATTAGTTCTCCTTGCCATTATGTCTTTTATGATTTCATTTTGGATTTCTTATTTAATTTTTCTCAGATTCTTCTATATTCCTTGAATCCAGGATATTGTTTTTAATTCATTTTTTTCTAACTGAAGTTTTACATGAAATTTTTTGGAGACTATCATTCTGAGTGCTTACCACTTAGGTATATCAAAACATGGTATTTCCTTTTTGTATTCACAGTTGGCCTTGAATATCCATCCATCTTAACTACCTAAATGTCTAGCCTGGTGCTTGAATTTTCAGTCATGATTTTCAATGAATAATATGAAATGGGTCCAAATACTCCTGACTATGGCTGTCAGGAGAAGCTCAATTCTCCAAGGAATCTTTGATGGTTATTTATTTTTCTCCTAGACTCTGCTTAAGAGATCTCTCTGACCTCTGAACACCAATAGGTTTCTCCTGGTCCTTCCACTCTTTTGCATTCAGGGGCTATTCATGTTCTAAGATCTGTCTGTGGTTTCTCTCTTGCTCTATAATATCCACAGGTCCTTCCAAAAATTATAAGTTACATACCTTATCACTGATGGATTTGGATTTTATTCCTGTGCTAATTGTCTATCAAACGCATCAGAGATATTGCTGATTGATCCTCTCAAACTTGACAGTTTTTTCCCTGCTTTTGGTCTTGGGATTCTAGTGCTGATAGAATAAGCCATAGTTCTTTGAAGGAATTTGCCTCACTCTGGGCTACTGTCACCAAAGACTTGAGGGATATCTTAGTTGTATTTTTGTTTGTTTTTCTTTTCCTGAGACATTAAGGTGGGGGCGCATTTCCTCTTAAAAGTCCTTCACTATCAGCATGCATTTTCCTCTTCTTTACTTATTGAGTCACTGTGACATATTCCAGGTTCTTCTCTGAAATCTAAAACTAGCTTGAAATGGCTATGGATGAGTTTTCTTATTTTTTAGATGATACATTGCTAATGCATTCAGATGTCTCTATGTTCCAGAATCCAATCACTCTCTCTTTTCTTTTTCTTTTTTTTACTTTGTGCAAGGCAAATAGGGTAAAGTGGCTTGCCCAAGGCCACCCAGCTAGGTAATTATTAAGTGCCTGAGGCCAGATTTGAACTCAGGTGCTCCTGACTCCAGGGCCAGTGCTCTATCCACTGTGCCACCAAGCTGCCTCAAGTCATTCTCTCATTATGAATAACTTATAGTCTTAGAAAGTTTCCTAGAACACTGAGATTTTAAATAAATTCTCCAGGATTACACATTCCATATTTGTCAGAGGCAGGGCAGGACTTGAACTTGATTCTGAGTCTAGGTCTCAAAACATATACCATATTACTTCTCTATTACATAAATGTAATTAAAAAAAAAAGAATGAAACAAACTCCAACAATCTTTTGGAACTATGTTCCAGTTAACCTAGACTACGTGGGAAGAAATTTCAACCTTTCAGAGGCATTTAGTAAATTTACTCCTTCTATGAATTATCTTTTTCATCTTATATTTTTCATATTATTGTGAAGACTCAGAAAATAATATTACTTTTTCAGATTCAATTGTGAAGGTTTGAAGCACTTTAGAAAGTTATGACCATTCTGATCACAACATTCATGCTTTTAGAGAGCTAATACTTTGTTATAAAATGACTTTCAATTTAGGTTGCTTAGAGATAGAAGAAGCAAATCTTTTGTATATCTATTCTAAAATTACAAAGATAAAAATATATATCTACAGTACATGGCAGTAATTGAGGGATTTTTTGTCCTTGTAAATCAATTCAGTCTATTATTTTTCTTTATAAATATAAATGTATTAATAATCAATTGATTAGATACAGTAAAAATTTCATTTTAAATAAACATACCATATTGGCAAACATTTTACTTTCATGTGATTATAAGCATTTTCATTCATTTTGGGAGGATGAAAGGTTGCATTCATAAATCCAAAACATAAATTGTTTGTGAGCTAAATATTATAAATAGCTACTTTATCACTTTTCTAATGCAAAGATGCATTTATGCCAGATACATAGGGGTAGTAAAGAATGTTGTTTTCATTTACTTCTTTACTTGTGTACTTCCTGGGAAAGGACAGACTGGGATGTGTGTTTTATGTAAATGTTTTGTAGTTATTTTCAAAGGCTCATTAATCATTGCTTCATTTTGGATGCTTACCATTACAAACATCACAGAAATAATGCAGTGGATGAAAACTCCTATGGTCTTAGATTCAGTACATTATTTGCTGAAAAAAGAGGGAGTGAGGTACTCTGATTTGTAATTTTGTCTGGTGTGTGTGTGTGTGTATGTTTTCATGCATATTAACATGCAAAGGTGCAAAAATGAAGTATCGTTTTGTTTATAAAATATTAAATTCCTCCAAAGTATATTATTCATGAAGAAGAGGGTTAGAAGTATAATACTTTATCATGTTTTGGGAGAAATTTAATATTAACTTGAAGACAGAAATTGCTCCTTAGAAATCATGCATTCTGGTTAAATTGCATTCATATAATAGAGAGTTTTTGAATACCACTTCTGTTACTATTCATGGGGAATATTCTACTCCATGTTGCTCTTATTAGAGGGAAAAAGGTTTGAGTCTTTCATCCTATCTTAAAAAATAGATTGGAAGGTTTTTAATAAAGTTTCTGATAATTAAAATTCTGAGCTTTTGGTCAGAGAATCAATCTACTTATAGAATCATCTGGTTTTTAGACATTAATGGAAAAATGTGAGATTTCTTTCAAAGAGGTTTTTGGCTGGGTACAGAGAAAAGAGAGTAAGAGGATATGAGTCCAAACTTATCTATCCTATTTTACATCTGAGAGGTGAAAAAACATTGTTTTTCCCCCTACCTTAGTTAAAGTTTCCTCCCCTGGGAGACACTAACTTCACCTAAATGAATTTTGAAATCCAGTTTTAATTAATAGTCCAATAATATACTTACATATGTTAAAAGATTTGTGTTCTCATTGATTCAGGTATCTGTTAAAAAAGAAAATATTAGAGGGAAAAATTAATGGAAAGTTATAAAGTTTATATTAACATGGTTGGCTGGTAAGAGTAGAGCAGAGAGGAGTAGTCAAGGCAGGGACTTTTCCAAGCTCTCCCCAAAACACCTCCAAATATCTTTTTTATAATGACTCTAAACAAATTCTAGAGTGGCAGGAATCACATTAAGGTGCAGTAGAACAATTTTCAAGGCTAAGTCAAATTGGAAGATCAGCAGGGAAAGTTTTGCTGCTCTGGAGAAAGAGAGGAGAGCCATTCATTATAGACCATACCCTATGAAATTCAGTAATAGGCTGCTAAGTACCTTAGTCAGTGGCAGCAGCAGCAGTGGTGATGGTGGTGGTAGTGACACTTTTCAGAACTTTCAACTGAGAAACTACTAAAGACAACTTGCAAGGTCAGCAAGAAAAGTCTATTACACCAAGGTAAGAATGGAGCACAGTCAAGTGCTGGCCTCAGCACAGACCAGTTGACCTAGAACCGTCCTTGAGATCCATTGAATCATCAGAAGAAGTTGCTTTGGGAGCAGGGGTCTCTTTGCTATCACTGAGATTATATTCTTTTGCCCATATTCAGATCTGGGTCTCAGTCTTGCCTCCTAGTCTCAAGAGGAGGAAGAGCAACAGCACAATGATTCTATCTACTTCAGGTAATTCTTACAATTCTGGTTCATAAAGGGGTGCATGGGGGTACAGTACAAGAGAGGAAAAAAGCAACCTTTAGATCATACCACCTTGGAAGAAATGAAAACTTATAGGTCTATAGAAATATATCTGAAAATAACAGCAAAAAAAAGAAACCACCACCAAAAGCTTAGGACAGTATGCCTGCCCACCCTAGAAGCAGAGCCCCAAAGTGGTAAAAATAATTCATAGGATGGGGAAATGAGCAAACAATAGAGAAAAAAATCTGATCATAGAAAGTTACTATTGTGAAAAGGAAGATCAAAACATCCTATACCCAAAGCCTCTTAGAAAAAGAAGAATTGGTTTCAGGCTATTGCAGAGTTCAAAAAAGATTTTGAAAATCAGTTAAGTGGGCTAGAGGAAAAATTGGGAAGAGAAATGAGAGTGAGGTTGGAAAAATCATGAAAATCAGTATCTTGATAGAGAAAATACAAAAAATACTGAAGAATATAACTTCTTAAAAGACAAACTGGCCAAATGGAAAAAAGAAGCAAAAAAGCCAGTGAGGACAAGAATGTCTTATAAAGAAGATTTGGTCAAATGGTTAAAAAGGTACAAAATCTCAACATAGAAAACAATTCCTTAAACTACAGAATTCAGCAAAGGGAAGTTGTTCATTTTATGAGAAATCAAGATATAATAAACAAAAATCAAAAAAATGAAAACCTCTAAGACATGCTTCCAAGGGAAAAACAAACATTGTGACACAAAGCTACAAAGCTCTCAGAGCTTTTCCTGAAACAACTTTAAATGAAGTCCTTAAAAAAAAAGGTATGAACAAGTTCTCTAGATATCATGGAGCAACTTCAGTAAACATTTGTCTAATGGGTATTAAAAAGGACGATAGGTCTATGTGGGTGGGAATCTTGAAAGCCAGCAGGAACATCTCAGCCATAGTGCAGTTCAGGTTGAGGCTTAGCAAGCCAGTGCTGCAGTAGGCCAGAAGTAAGAGTTCAAATCCAAGTTTAGAAGACAGTTTGAAGCCCAGGAAAGCTGAGGCAATGGGCAGGACTGAGTGGGTTAACTTAATACAGAAAAAAACCTTTAGCAACTGAAACACACCACAGACAATGTCATAGGCATGCAGTGAGCCAGAGACCACTTACTTGACCTCAGCACAAAAAAATCTAAGGCCTATACTCCCTTTGGCCTGGAAGTAGAGCACAACTATTAAAATAAGAAAAAAAGCAGAAAAACAAAACCAAAAAATGTAAACCATAAAAAACTACTTTTCTGAGAGGGGTGATAAAAATGTCATCTTCTAAAAAGAAAGCAATGATGAAAAGCTTACATGTGAAACTCCAAAGTGGTTTTTAAATTGATCTGAATCCCCAAAAGATCTATTTGAATAAATAAAAAAAATATGTTAAACTCAAAGAAGACTGGAAGAAGAAAATTGGAGAAATGAAACGATAATCATGCAGGAGAATTAAGAAAAATTGACTGAAGAAAACAATACCTTTTTAAAGTAAAATTGTTCAGACTTCCAGACAAGATGATGGACAGAAGACAGGTACAGTTCTAAAATCTTCTAATCTTTGCCCATATATGATATGAAACAAACCCCTTAACAGAAATCTGATCAACAAAACCCTGAAAGAAAAGTCAGGAGAAAGAACATCCACCTCAGGGTTTGTCTTCTGCAGTTGTGGGTGAGTCTGGGCACAGAGGCCTGATCAGCTGCTGATCAGCCTGATCAGCGGAGGGGTTGGAACCCAGGAACTGGAAGGCCTGAGAACCAGACTTGCTTGAACAGCAGAGGGACTAGAGCTTGGTCCACCACTGGGTTTTGTGTCAACTAGGGAGCAGAGGCTTTGGTATTGGCACTGACCATCTGGAGCTTGTGGACAGGGCTGGGAAGAGAGTTCCAGTGTAGGGAGCTGCAGACATCATCCTTGGGCTCCTCTGGCCCTGAGAAATTCTGAGTTCATGTCTCCATTTTGCCTTAAGCCAAACAAACACAATTACAGACCTGTTGCCCAAAGTACAGTGTCTGAACAGCAGTTTATCACCCTAGCTGACAATAGGGAGAGTGATGACCTCACCCTAGGGTATAGTCCACTGATTGAAGACAAAAGTATTTAACAGCTTCAATAACTCCCTTCAGGTCAAGGGAGAAGGCCTCAATCAAGGTCACAGACACTCCAGAGAAAGAAACCAGCACCCCCTATTGGTCTACTAGAGTAAAGCCTCTAGGGATCCCAACACCACACCTCTATGAACCAGCCCCTCCCCAACTCAAGGTTTAGCAAAATGAAGAAAGGTCAGCGGAAAGGTGGATCCATAGAAAAATTCTTGGAAGGAAAAGATGCAAAATCAGAGAGATCTAGAACCTCTGGGGAGAATATGATCTGGTCTCCAGCATAGAAGACTTCCTTGAAAAAAAATGGAAGGAGTTTAAAAATCAATTGGAAAATTTGAGAAAAGAAACCCAAGAGGCAATTAAAACCTTGCAACAAGAAAACAAATCATTAGAAAATACAATTGGACAAATACAAAGTGAGAATGATTTTCTCAGATCCTCAACTGGACAAATACAAAATGAAAATAATTCTCTCAGATTCTCAGTTGGGAAAATGAAAAAAGAAAATAATTCTCTCAAAACCTCAATAGGGCAAATGGAAAGCTCTTTCAAAAATTGAATTGACCAATTGGAAAAGGAATGGCAAAAGGTAAATGAAGAAAACTCCTCCCTAAAATAAAAAAAAAAAAAACGAAGTCTGTGGAAAATAATGACTTCATGAGAGAGCAAGAGCCTGTTAAACAAAACTAAAAAATTAGAAAAAAAGAAGAAAATGTAAAATAATTCATCAACAAAACCACCGACCTCGACAATAGATCGAGAAAGGACAAACTGAGAATTACTAGTCTTCCTGAAAACATTGAAGGGGAAAAACATCCTGGACTTAATATTACAGGATTTTGTGATGGAAAATTGTCCTGATATCATGGACCCAGAGGGCCAAATATTTCTTGAAAGATATGTCAATCCCCTCTGGAAAGATAACCTAAAATGAAAACACCAAGGAATGTTGTGGCCAAATAACAGAACAATTTAGATAAAAGAGAAAATTCTGTAAGCAGTCAGAAAGAAACAATTTAAATAGTAAGGAGCCACAATTATGCAGGACCTGGCTGCATCAACATTAAGGGACTTAAGGGCCTGGAATGAGATATTCTGTAGAGCAAGGGTTGCTTGCAATGCAGCCAAGAATCCATTATCCGGCAAAACTTAGCCTTCTTTTTCAGGACATTTAATGAATTGGAAGAATTCCAAATATTCGTGATGAAAAGACCAGAGCTAAATAGAAAATTTTGACATCAAACAGGAGGTTCAAGAGACACAGGAAAAGGTTAAAAAAGGGGGGGGGGGGTAAAAAAAAACTGCTATCCAATAAGATGAAACTGGCTATATCCCAGAATGGGAAAAAGATTCTCAACTCTTGAGAACTGTAACTCTAACAAAGAGAATATACCTAGCCAGAAGTGATGGACACTCATGAATTATCCATGAGAATGCTATACAGTGGGATTAAACTGGCTATATAATGTTACTTGGGAGAAAGACTCTTAATAACTATCAAGAATTTTAACTCAATTAGATATAGCTAGAAGTGATGGATACTCAGGATTTTCTTTGACTCAGATAGAATGATTTAGAAACATTTCCTCCTTAAAAATGGGAGAAGGAGATGGGGGGAGGGAGGGGAATGAATGGGGTTAATATCATTACATTAAGAGGTACAAAAGAACTATGTAATAGAGGGAAGAATGGAAGAGATGAGAAATACTTAAATCTTCCTCTAATCAGATTTGGCTTAAAGCTAATTTTTACACACATTCAGTTAACTTAAAAGACATCTTACATTTCTAGTATTAAAAGGGGGAAAGGGGAGGGGGGATGAAGACAGGGAGAGGAGCAAAAGGGGAGCTAACAGAAAGAAGGGAAGGGAAAAGGGAAAAAGGGAAGGGAAAAGAAAGGGGAAGCAGTGAATATAAGAGGGCAAACACTGAAGGGGTGGTATTCAGAAACAAAATACTGGGGAATATGGATTAAGGAGGAAAGAAAAAAATACAAACAGAGGGAAGATAGCTTGAAGGGTAAAAAAAGAGTTAGTAAAAGTGAATGGGAGGAACTCTCCCTTAAAACATAAGTGAATAGCAAAGTGGATCAAAAATAAGATTCCTACAATATTCTGCTTACAAGAAACTCATTTGAACCAGAGAGATACATATAAGGTAAATGTAAAAGGCTGGAGCAAAATATATTTTCCTTCAGCTGAAGTGAAAAAATCAGGAGTAGCAATCCTTATCTCAGACAAAGCAGCTGCAAAAAAGATAGTATTAAAAGAGATAAGGAAGAAACTATATCCTCCTAAAAGGTACCATAGCCAATAAAGTAATTTCAATACTAAATATGTTTGCACCCAATGGAATAGCATTAAAATTCTTAGAGGAGAAGATGAAAGAACTACAGGAAGTCATAGGAAAACTTTACTAGTGGGAGACCTCAACCACCTCCCCTCAGATTTAGAAAAATCTAACTATAAAATAAACAAGAAGGAAGTTAAGGAGATATATAGATTTTTAGAAAACTTAGACATGATAGACCTTTGGAGGAAACTGAATGGGGATAGAAAGGAATATACTTTTCTTTTTCCTGCAGTACATAGCACTTATTCAAATATTGACCATGTACTAGGGCATAAAAACCTAATGATCAGCTTCAGAGAGGCAGAAAGAGTGAATACATCTTTCTCAAATCATGACGCAATAAAAATCATAATCAATATTGGGCCAGGGAGATATAGACCCAAAACTAATTGAATTCGGAACTAAATAGTTTCATTTTAAAGATTGAGTGGATCAAACAACAAATTATACAACATATTAATTATTTCTTCCTAGATGATGACAATAATGAAACAACAAACCAAAATCCATGTGATACACTCAAGGGGGCTATAAGGGGATTTATTATAGCTTTAAACATTTACATGAATAAATTAAAGAAAGAAGAAATCAATAAATAATTATGCAACTAAAAATCAGAGAAAGAACAAATTAAAACCCACAATTAAATTTCAAATTAGAAATTCTTAAAATTAAAGAAGAAATTAATAAAATTAAAATCAAAACAAACTATTGAATTAATAAATAAAAACAAGGGTTGGTTTTATGAAAAAGCTAATTAAATTGATAAACCACTGGTCAATTTGATTAAAAAAAGAAAGAAGAAAACAAAATTTCTAGTGTCATAAATGAAAAAGGTGAACTTACCACCAGTGTTTAGGAAATTAAAGTAATAATTCGCAATTATTTTGCCCAACTTTTTGCCAATAAATATGAAAATCTAAATGTAATGGACAAATATTTGCAAAAATATAAATTGCCCTGGTTAAATGAAGAGGAGATGAAATACCTAAGCAACCCTGTGTCAGAAAAAAAATTCAAGAAGCCATCATTGAAATCCCTAAGAAAAACTCTACAGGGCCTGATGGATTCACAGGTGAATTCTACCAAACATTTAAGGAACAATTGATTCCAATTCCATATAAATTCTTTGGAAAAATAAGGCAATACAGAACTCTGCCTAACTCCTTCTAAGATAACCAATATTTTGGTGATATATAAATCAGGAAGAGTCAAAATAGAGAAAGAAAATTATAAATCTATAGGCCTGATGTATATAGATGCAAAAATCTTAAATAAAAACCTTAGCAAAATGATTACAAGTTATCATTACGTTAATACATTTTGACCAAATAAGATTTATCTCAGGAATGCAGGGTTGGTTCAATACTTGGATAACTGTTAGTATAATTAATTATATCATCAAAAAACCTATCAGAAATTATTTGATTATATTAATAGATGATGAAAAAGCTATTGACATACATTCCTACTAAAAACATTAGAGAGTGTAGGAATAAATGGACTATTTCTTATAATAATAAGCAGTATATATCTGAAACCAACACCAAACATTATGTTAAATGGAGAGAGGCTAGAGGCATTTTCAATAAAATCAGGGGTGAAACAAGGATGCCCATTATGACCACTACTATTCAATATTGTATTAGAAACTTTAGCTTTAGCAATAAGAGAAGTAGAAGAAATTGAAGGAATTAGAATTGGGAAGGAAAAGACAAAACTCTTACTCTTTGCAGATGACATGACAGTATTCATACAGAATCCCAAGAAATCATGCAAAAAACTACTGTAAACAATTAGCAATTTTAACAAAGTTGCAAAGTATAAAGTTAACACTCTTTAATCCTCAACTTTTCTACATATGACTATCAAGATACAACAGGAAGTGCTAGAAAGGCAAATCCCATTCAAAGTAAGCTCAGACAATATAAAATACCTGAGAGTCTATTTGCCAAGGCAGACTCAGAAACTTTTTCTTAAAAAAATTACAAAACACTACTCACAGATATTAAATCAGATTTAAATAACTTGGCAAACATCAACTGCTCATGAATCGTCCGAGCTAATATAATAATAATGACATTTCTACCAAAATTAATCTACCTGTTTAGTGCCCTAACAATCAAAATTCCAGAACATTACTTTAATGACTTAGAAAAAGTTGTAAGTAAAGTCATATGGAGAAATAAAAGTCAAGAATTTCTAGGGATTCAATGAAAAAAGTGCCATTTAAAATGGCTTTACCCTACCTGATCTAAAATTATAATTAAAACATCAGTCATCAAAAATGTCTGGTATTGGCTAAGAAATTGAATGGTGAACTAGTGGAATAGACTAGGCACAATAGCAGGAAATTATTATAGTAATATGCTTTTTGATAAACCCAAAGAGTCCAGCTGTTGGGATAAAACCTGCTGGAAAAATTGGAAGTTAATATGGAAGAAACTTAGATTAGACCAATACCTCACACCCTTTGGCAAGATAAGATCCAAATGGATAAAGGATTTAGACATGAAAAAAGGAAAGTAGATGATCAAGGACTAGTTTACCTGTCAGATATATGGAAAGGAAAGCAGTTTATGACTAAATTAGAGATGGAGAATATTACTAAAAACAAACTAGATGATTTTGATTACATTAAATTAAAAAGCTTTTGCAAGACAAAACTACTGTAACCAAGATCAAAAGAAATGTAGTAAACTGAAAAACAATTTTGACAACTAATTTTTCTGACAAAGAACTTATTTCTAAAATATACAGAGAATTAAGTCAATTTTTTTAAAAAAAATCTATTCCCCAATTGACAAATGGTCAAAGGATATGCAAAGGCAATTTGCAGATGAGGAGAATAAAGCAATCAATAGTCATATGAAAGATTGTTCTAGATCATTACTTATAAGATAAATACAAATTAAAACTTCTCTGAGGTACCACCTTACAACTCTCAGACTGGTCAATATGAGCAGAAAGGATAATGAACATTGTTGGAAGGGTTGTCAGAAATCTGGGACACTATTACATTGTCGGTGGAGCTGTGAACTCATCCAGCCTTTCTGTAGAGAAATTTGAAATTATGACCAAAGGGCAAGAAAAAATGATTTACGTACCCTTTGATCCAGCAATACCACTGCCCTGAAGAGATGATGAAAAAAGGTAAAAACATGACTTGTACAAAAATATTCATAGCAGTCCTGTTTGTGGTGGCAAAGAAATGCAAATCAAGTAAATGTCCTTCAATTGCGGAATGACTTAGAAAACTGTGGTATATGTATATCATGAAAACTATTGTTCTATTAGAAAGCAGGAGGGATGGGAATTCAGGGAAACCTGGAGGGATTTGCATGAACTGATGCTGAGTGAGATGAGCAGAACCAGAAAAACCCTGTACACACTAACAGCATCATGGATTTGATGATCAACCTTGATGGACTTCTTCATTCCATCAGTGCAACAATCAGGGACAATTTGGGGTTATATGCAATGCAGAATACCATGTGTATAAAGGAAAAGAACTGTGGAGTTTGAACAAAGACCAAGGACTATTAATTTTAATTTAGAAAAAAGCTGATATCTTACTGTGTGATCTTGTTATCTCTTACAATTTATGTTTCTTCCTTAAGGATATGATTTCTCTCTCATCACATTCAATTTGGAGCATTGTATACAATGGAAACAGTATAAAAACTGGCAAATTCCCTTCTGTGGGGTATGGGTTGTGGGAAGTAAGATTAGAGGAAAAATTGTAAAATTCAAAACAATTAAAATCTTTAAGTACAAAAAATAAAGTAGAATTGTTCAACAGAAAAAAGAAATCAACTTCTTTTTTAAAAAATGACCAAATGGTAAAGGAAAACAACTTATTAAAAGTAAAATTAACCAACTGTCTAAACAATATCTAACTGAAGAAAATAAAATTCTAATAATTGGAATTGGACAAATGGAATCTAATCACTCTGTGACAATCCTAGTTTCCATCTAATGGAAACAATAGTCTTAAAAAATAGCAGTAAATATAAAGTTACTGTTAGGAAAAAGATTCAACCTGGAAGATAGATACAGAAAGGACAATATAAGAATTATTAGTCTTTAAGTCGTGAACAGAAAAAATACATGGAATTCTTGGAAAAAACCATCAATCTCACCCAGAAAGAGATCCCAGAATAAAAACTCCAAGAAGATGGTAATAAATTTTTGAATTCTCAGCTAATGCAGAAAATACTTCAAACTGGCAAAAGAAGCACACCAGGGTGTCACAGTTAGGATTACATAGTATTTATTAGCTTTAACATTAAAGGATAGGAAAGACTGGAATATGATATTCTGGAGGATAATGGAGTTTGTATTACAACCAAGAAGCAACTACTTTTCAAAATTCAATATATTTTTTTTCAGGGGGGGGAGTTGGACATTCAAAAAATTGAGGACTTTCAAACAAAAAGACTAGAATTGACCAGAAAATGTGATCTTCAAATACAAGAATCAAGTGATTTATCAAAAAGTAAAAGGAAAGAAAGTAAAGGTTAGTCAATAAGACAGAAAAACATCTCTCTCAGTAAGACAAAATGGGAAGAATATATTTATAACTTTTGAGAATTGTATTTCTCTTCAGACAGTTGACAGGAACATAATTAGAGTCTTTGGGTATTTCTATTATGAAAAGTAAATGGAGGGTTTTGGACAGTGGGTATGATTAAAAACTGATCAAGATGTGATGGTACTTTAGCTCTTGAGGGTTATATTTTTTTTATAAAAAAAGGTGCATGCTCAGACATAGAAAGTTAGTATAAATTTATTATGATATCATGACATTTATGTCTCATGGGTACTGTACATCTGTCAGAACAGTTGAAAGAAGTATACTTTGAAAGAGAGTGTCGGTTAAAGATAGGAATAAAATAATTGATACTTGGAAAAAAGTGTTCTTCTGAGAAAAGATGGCAGATATATTGGAAGATAATTAGCATCACATAAATAGGCACAAATGATCTATTGTAGTGGACTGAAAGTAGAGAGATTTTAAACACTGAATAATCCTTACCCTCAACAGATTCATCTCAACAAGAAAATGATATGTATTCCCAGTTGAGTTTAGTAATTTATTCTACCAGCCAGGGAAGTTGGAAGGCACAGGGAAAAGGAGAGGTGAGGCAGACAGGATTAAAAAACAAACATTGGTGAGGAAGGATCAAGAGGAAGGAGAAGGAAAAGTACCAATGGGGGAAAATAGGAGAGAGGAATAATAGGTTTACACACACACACACACACACACAGACAAACACACATACACACATATGCAAAGGCAACCAGGATTAGAAGGATGGTAAAAAGTAGGGAAATAATTTTCCACAAATATTTTTTCCATAAGAAATACAGAATAGATAGATTTTGGAAATGCTTGTAAGTACTTTCAAGGATTAATGCTGAGTGAGTGAAGTGAGTAGAGTAGAACCAGGAGAATATTACCCACATTAGCTTCAATATTGTGAGACTGATCATTTAGGAAGGATTCAGCTCTTCTCAGTTCAGTGATCAAGGACATTCCTGAGAGAATGTTATGGGAAAAGACATACACATCCAGAGAAAAATTAAGGAGTCTGCATGCAGAGTTAGCCATATTATGTTCTCTTTTTAAAAACATTTTTCAAGTTGTTTCTTATGCTCTCATAATCTCTTCCAAACTTATTTTTAATCCTTCTTTCACAACAAGCCTAATAGGGAATAAGTTCAATATGTATGTATGGATGTACATATATATATATATATATATATATATATATATATATATATATATATATATATGAACTATATCAAATTGTTCATTGTCATGATGAGGGGGGAGGAAAGAGAGGAAAAAAACTTGTAAAAGAATGAATGGTTATGGGGCAGCTAGGTGGCATAGTGGATAAAGCACCAGCCCTGGAGTCAGGAGTACCTGGGTTCAAATCTGATCTCAGACACTTAATAATTACCTAGCTATGTGGCCTTGGGCAAGCCACTTAACCCCGTTTGCCTTGCAAAAAGCTAAAAAAAAAAGAATGAATTCTGAAAATTATCTTTGCATGCAAATAAGAAAAATAAATGAAAGGAAAAAAACAAACAAACAAAAAACCCCAACCAATCCAAACTAAACCAAAACAGCAACAATAACAAAAGCAAAACAGTAGAAGATAAAATAAATTATCTCATTGAAAAAACAATTGACATGAAAAATAGGTCCAGTGTAGATGATTTAAAAAAGTATTGGACTATATGAGCAATTGATTTTTAAAAAGCATAGACATCATTTTCAAGAAATTATCAGGAAACTCTTTCCTGATATTCTAGAACTGGAGGATAAAATAGAAATCGAAAGAATCTACTGATCACTTCATGAGTGATACCAAAAGGCAAATCCCAAGAATATTGTTGCCTAATTTCAAAGTTCCCAGCTGAAAGACTAAATATTGCAAGCAGTCAGAAAGAAACAATTCAATTAGCAAGAAACTGTAGTTAGGGTAACACAAGATTCATTAACTTGTACATTAAAGAACTATAGAACTTTTAATGTAATATAATATTCCAAAAGGCAAAAGAGCTTGGATTACAACCAAGAATCAACTACCTAGGAAAACTGAGCAAACACTTTTGGGGGAAAAGATGGAAAAGGGGACTTTCAAACATTCCTGATGAAAATTTCTGAATTGAATAGTAAATTTACTCTTTAAATATGAGACTCAATTGAAGTATACAAAGATAAACAATAAAGAGAAATTATAAGGGATTTGATGTTGAACTGTTTTCCTGCATAAGAAAATGATACTGAAAATCCATAAAAACTTTCCCATTTATTAGGACACTTAGAAGTAGTATATCTAGACAGGGCACTTGTGGTAGTTGAATATCAAGGGATAAACTAGCAAAAATGAAATTAAGGTGAGACAGGAATATACTGAGAGAAAGGGAAAGAGTATGTTCATTGGGGAAAGTTATTTAACATGAAAGAGGCAAGACAAATTTTTGGCATTAGAGCATTAATCTCATCAGAATTGTCTCAGATGGAAGAAAATATGGAGAAACCATGGGGCATAGCTGAACAAATAGTGTATGTGCTTTTGAAGGAATGCTATTCTGCTATAATAAATGGGCAGGAACTTCTCAGAAAAACCTGGAGATACTTACAAGGGAAAATGCAATGTGTTATGTACTTTATACAAAGTAAAAACAAATTGTAAAATTGTGAATGACACTTTTATCAGCAGTACTATGACCCAAGACAATACTGAAGGACTTATAATAAGGAATACTAACCATTCCCAGAGGGGTAGGTAATGGTATTTTAATACAGATAGAAGAATATGTTTTTGTTGCTTTTTTAATTTAAAAAATACAAAAACAGTAACATCATTTAATCGTTTAATTAACTTGAGTCCATTAAGCACTTCATGGATCAAAAAAGATCACTATGATACAAAAGACTTGTGAAGGAAAATGACATCCACAATAGGAAGTCTGAATGTAGACCAAAGCATGCATTTTCACTTTTTAAATATTGCTTTATTTTTTAAATTCAGACTTTTTTTCCAAAAAATGACTATTATACTAATATCTTAAACATGATGGAACATATGTAATCTATTTCAGATTTTTCACTGTAATAGGATAGTGAAGGGAAGAGAAGGAAGCAGAAGAATGTGGAACTCCAAAAATAAAGGAATGTTGAAAACTATCTTTGTATTTAATTAAAAAATTGAAATAAGATTAAAAAAACACTAGCATCATGGCTTACTGTTGTGCCTACTGGAATTTAAAACTAGCATTGTTTTCATAGACTTGAGTAATTATCTTCCATATGACGTTAATCATGAAATCATGCCTCTCAGCTCCTGCTTAATTATTCTGATTGGTTCATAATTTTCATAAGGAAATGAGACAAGTGAATATTCATGGAAACTGCTGCCAATATTTTGAGGAGATTGTATGCTCATGTGTATGTACTGTAACCTGCAGGCTGGCTTTATATAGGCAAAATCAAGTAAGTTTCAAATATGTTGTCACTTAAGAATAACTGCATTATTTTCTGATTTTACACAACCTTCTTTTGGTGTTAATCTCTTATAATGCAGTGTCACAATGAAAATGATATCTTTCCTCTGTTCTCAAGAGCATTATCCTAATGTCTTTAGCTTGAATCAACTCAATTTGAGTAAGCATTAGTGTCTATAACTATGGTGACTTTAAATTACAACAGGAAACCTACTGTGGCCATGAGTATTACAACAACCTTAACTCCATGTTTCCTTTAATGTAACAAAACCAATTTCCCCAAACATTCAATAGTTCTTTATTTATGAAATCTTTTTTTTCACTAAAATAAGAAAAAAGTAAGCAGCACCAATTTATTTTGCTCTTTCCAATGAATGACTTTCATTAGCATAGCCAAAGAATTTATGAAAAATGGGAAAAATCCTGCTAAAAAGTCCTTTAGAATTGAGGAACCTTATTAAATAGATTCTACAAATGAACTCAGTTGGGTTACAGATTAAACCACTCAAAGGCTTCACTGTATACTTACTGGAGAGGGAAGAGTCAATATTACCAAAAAAGCAAGGTCATCAGAAAACTCAGAAATATAACAGGCATGAAACAAACAAAAAACCTTGAAGTAATATAGTAACAATCATTAAATATTAAATACCATTGTCAAGTTTCTTTTTAACCTGGTAACTCATAATATTAATTTAATCAGTACATTTAATCTTGGGTTCCATATGAGGAACATCTTGCTTTGGACCTTCTGTAATAAGTCTCAACCTCAAGGTGCTTCTGAAGGGGAGTTTTCTTAAAAGATCTGCTTCTCTGGTTCCAAGTGACATACAATGATTCCTATATAATTCTGAAAAAAATCTGCAAGCAACAAAAAATGTAAATTTAGAAGCTACTAAATTTGGTTTTCCAGTAACTGGTTCATGTGGCTTGTACTAACTCAGATCTTATGGATCTAATCCTATTAATAATAGTTTTAAGAACACTTAGGAAGTTAGATCTCATTGGTCACATCAGAGAAATTGTTTTTATATAAAACTTCCTCTTTCTACCAAGTCCTTGGTCTGCTATGGATCATGTTATCTACTGACTGAAGGAAGAGAACTTGACTTGGAAAATAAGCCCTCACTCCCCTCAATATTATCAGATGGTAACTTCAAAATAGGAAAAAAATATTCTTTAAATTATTAATTAATTTTTGGGATAAAACTTTACAAACTTTGAGAATTTATTTTTTAAACATATTCCTGACCTGCATATCCTGAAAAATTTTTGGAAGTCAATTATATTCACATATAATTATAATGCATATATACATACTTATGAATGTGTGTACAAATATATATGCAGTTACTTAGAGAAATCATTAATCTCCTTGTTTTCCAAAAGTTACTACTCCATTAATTTTTTGAATAATTTTTACTCCATTAAATTTAAAAAATGCAGCAAGAGTCACAAGTAAATAGTAAAGTTTTCCATTTTCAAAAGGTATCATAACAAGTGTCAGAATTAACCAGATAAAATTATCCTATTCTGAAAAGGAATAGCATAATTAGGGAAATGAGTCAAGAAGACACTATTTATACCTACCTAAAGTTATCTCTTCAACTATTCCTAGATATCCATATGCAATAGTTTTCAAACCACCCCACCTTGGACAGCATATGAAATTTCCCCTTCAATGGTAGAATATTGGCTTTTTGACAATCACATGATCATACATGAAATTAACCCATATAATAATGTCAAGTTACAGTCTCAAGAAAATCTCACATAACAAACTTTCACTAATATCAGATTAGGGATATTTTATTAATATTTTTTCTAATCTTTCAATATCTATTAAGACTGTCCAAATATAAGTATATCTTTTACTTAGAAATTAACAATATTAAACACATTCTGGAATTTCTCACATACTAACCCAGCCAAAATCATTATTATAATAAGTCTCCCCTTAAGCCTTTGACAAAATGAAATCTTTGAGTCTAAAGATTATTATTATAAAGTTATTTTAAAGATTTAACTTCCATAAATATTATTATGAACAGATATGATTTTAATTTTTACAAGTCAAAACCATATACTCTCAAATGAAACTATTTTATGTTTTCCTAATTACAGATAAAGATAGTCTTTGATATTCATTTTCTATTAGAATTTGAATTCCACATTTTCTCTCTCCCTCCCAGTCCTCCCCTCTAAGTCAGTGAGTAATCTGATATAATTTATACATACACAATAATAGTGAACATATTTCCATATTAGTCATATTGTAAAAGATTCAGAAGAAAAGGGGGAAAATAAAACATGAGAAGGGGGAAAAAGCATAAAACCAATTTTTAAAAGGTGAAAATAGTATGCTTTTGGTTTGCATTCAGATTCTATCATTCTTTGTCTGAATATGGATGACAATTTATATCACATGACCTTTAGAATATATTTTTGATCATTGGACTGCTGAGAAGAACTAAGTCTATCATAGTTGATCATTACACAATGTTGCTATTAATGTGTATTATATTCGGAAAACTGACTCTTTACTACAGGCAAAATGTCTATTTCATCATTTTGGCTGGGTGTGGCCCTAGTTTCTCAAAATTGAGTACTTTTAAATCATACGACATTCTGTATTAAACAGTTAAACATTTTGAATATATTTTTAGACAATACATAATATAATAGAATTCAGTTTAAAAAAAAAAGAAGAAACTTGGGACATCTAGGTGATGCAGTGGATAGAATACCGGCCCTGGAATCAGGAGTACCTGAGTTCAAATCTGGCATCAGACATTTAATAATTACCTAGCTGTGTAACCTTCGGCAAAGCACTTAAGCCCATTGCCTGGAAAATCTAAAAAAAAAACATTAAAAAAGGAGATACTTTTCTGATATAATGGATTCCTAAATTTTACAATATAAGAAAATTTTCTAAACACAATAATGATTGCTATATAATGTGTTTAAACATGAAACAAAATTTATTACCAATCAAATGACATCACTTTAGCTTTGTTGTATTTTCAAATTTTCTTACATACAAACATCATTAATTTAATTACTTTTGACATTCTATACTGATTATATACTGGACCAACATAGAATACTTACATTTACTAGCAGTACTGGTTACCTGCCAAACACCGTACTAAACATTTTACAATTATGTATCTTGGTCTTCACAGTAACCCTAAAAGATGGGTCCTATTATTTACTCCTTAAAAGCATAGGAAACTTTGAAAGAAAGAGGTAAAGTAACTTGATTTGGGTCAAACATAATGAATTTCTGATACCTGATTAGAACTCAGATTGTCCTGATTCACATATTTCTCTACCATATTATCTTAAGGCAAAATAGCAACTGACTTTTGCATTAAGTTCATATTTATCGGGACTTCAGGCCAAGATTGTGGAGAGAAGACAGGCACAGTTCTAAAGTCTCCTGATCTCTTCCACATCTATCACATGAAACAAACCTCTTAAAAGAAATACACAAAGAAGTACAAAAAACCTATGGTAATAGCAGGGAAGAAGGGAGCAGAAGAGAAACACCTGAAACTTATTCTCATCAGACTTGGCTTAAAGTCAACCTACACATACTCAGTTAAGTTATGAAACATCTAACCTTTCAAGCATTAAAAGGGGAAAAGTGGATGGGGGACGGAGAAAGGGAAGGGGGTTGGGGGAAAGAAGGGAAATAACAAAAGGAAGGGAAGGGAAAACGGAAAAAGGGAAAGGGGAAAGAAAGGGGAGGGCATGATATAGTAGGGCAAACACACTGAAGGGGGTGGTTTTCAGAAACAAAAGACTGGGGAATATGTACAAAAGGGGAGGAAGGGGGAAAATGACAAACAGAGGGAAGATAGCACGGAGGACAATAAAGAATTAGTAATCATAACCTTGAATGTGAATGGGATGAACTCTCCCTTAAAATGTAAGGAAATAGCAGAGTGGATTAAAAACCAGAATCCTATAATACACTGCTTACAAGAAACTCATTTTAAGCAGAGATATATATATATATATATATAGAGAGAGAGAGAGTAAAGGTAAAAGGCTGGAGCAAAATATATTTTGAATCAGCTGAAGTAAAAAAAAAAACAGGGGTAGCAATCCTTATCTCAGACAAAGCAACAGCAAAAATAGATAGCCTTAAAAGAGATAAGGAAGGAAACTTTATCCTCCTAAAAGGTACCATAGACAAGAAAGTCATTTCAATATTAAATATATATGCACCCAGTGGGACAGCACCCAAAATCTTAGAGGAGAAGCTGAAAGAATTACAGGAAGACATAGACAGCAAAACTCTACTAGTGGGAGACCTCAACCTCCTGCTATCAGATCTAGATGAATCAAATCATAAAACAAAACAAGAAAGAAATTAGGGAAGTAAATAGATTGTTAGAAAAATTATATATGGTAGACTTATGGAGGAAACTGAATGGGGATAGAAAGGAATATACGTTTTTTTCTCTTCAGTCCAAGGAACTTATACAAAAATTGACCATGTACTAGGACATAAAAACCTAATGATCAACTGCAGAAAGGCAGAAATAGTGAATACATCTTTCTCAGATCACAATGCAATACAAGTCATATGCAATACTAGGCCAAGGAGATATAGACCCAGAACAAATTGGAAACTGAATAACCTCATTTTAAAAAATGAGTGGACCAAAAAACAAATTATAGAAAGATTTAACCATTTTATCCTAGGTAATTATAATAATGAAACAACATACCAAAACCTATGGGATTCATTCAAAGCAACTCTAAGTGTATATATTATAGCTCTAAATGCTTATATGAATAAATTGGAGAAAGAGGAAATCAATGAACTAAACATGCAACTAAAAAAATTAGAGAAAGAACAAATCAAAAATCCCCAATTAAGTATCAAATTAGAAATTCTAAAATTAAAGGAGGAATTAATAAAATTGTAAGCAAAAAAACTATTGAATTAATAAATAAAACCAAAAGTTGGTATTATGAATAAACCAATACAATTGATAAACCTCTGGTCAATTTGATTAAAAAAAGAAAGAAGAAAACAAAATTGCTACTATCATAAATGAAAAGGGTGAACTCACCACCAATGAGGAAGAAATTAAAGTAATAATTTGAAATTATTTTGCCCAACTCTATTCCAATAAATTTGATAATCTAAGTGAAATGGATGAATATTTACAAAAATATAAGTTGCCCAGGTTAAATGAAGCAGAGATTAAATACCTGAACAACCCTATCTCAGAAAAAGTAATTCAGCAAGCCATTATTGAACTCCCTAAAAAAAAACCTCCAGTGCCTGATGGATTCACAAGTGAATTCTACCAAACATTTAAGGAACAATTGGTTCCAATCCTATATAAACTCTTTGGAAAAATGGGGAAAGATGGAACTCTGCCTAACTCTTTCTGTGAAACCAATAGGGTAATGTTACCTAAACCAGGAAGAGTTAAAACAGAGAAAGAAAATAATAGAGCTATCTCCCTGATGAATATAGATGCAAAATCCTAAATAATATCTTAGCAAAACAATTACAAGTCATCACTACGATAATAAATTATGATCAATTAGAATTTATTCCAGGAATGCAGGGTTGGTTCAATATTAGGAAAACTGTTAGTATACTCAATTATATCAACAACAAACCTATCAGAAATTATATGATCATATCAATAGAAGCTGAAAAAGCTTTTGACAAAATACAGCATCCATTCCTATTAAAAACACTAGAGAGTGTAGGAATAAACGGACTGTTCCATAAAATAATTAGTAGTATCTATCTGAAACCATCAACAAGCATTATATTCAATGGGAAGAGGCTAGAGGCATTCCCAATAAGATCAGGGGTGAAACAAGGGTGCCCATTATCACCACTACTATTCACTATTGTATTAGAATTATTAGCATCAGCAATTAGAGAAGAAAAAGAAATTAAAGAAATTAGAATTGGGAAGGAAGAGACAAAACTCTCACTCTTTGCAGATGACATGATGGTCTACCTAGAGAATGCCAAGAAATCATCTAAAAAACTACTGGAAACAATTAGCAATTTTAGCAATGTTGCAGGTTATAAAATAAACCGTCATAAATCCTCAACTTTTTTATATATGTCTAGCAAGAAACAGAAGGAAGACCTAGAAAGAGAAATCCCATTCAAAGTAAAGTCAGACAATATAAAATATTTGGGAGTCTATTTGCCAAGACAGACTCAGAATCTTTTGAAAACAATTATAAAACACTTCTCACACAAATTAAATTAGATTCAAATAACTGGGCAAATATCAACTGCTAATGGATAGGTAGAGCTAATATAATAAAAATGACAATTCTACCAAAACTAAGCTATCTGTTTAGTGCCCTACCAATTAAAATTCCAAAAAATTACTTTAACGAGTTAGAAAAAATTGTAAGCAAATTTATACGGAGAAACAAAAAGTCAAGAATTGCCAGGAGCTTAATGAAAAAAAGTGCAAATGAAGGTGGCTTAGCCCTAGCAGATCTAAAATTATATTATAAAGCATTAGTCATCAAACCTGTTTGGTATTGGCTAAGAAATAGAGTGGCGGACCAGGGGAATAGACTAGGTATAAAAGCAGAAGATGATTATAGTAATCTGCTGTTTGATATACCCAAAGAGTCTGGACATGGGGATAAAAACTCCCTCTTTGATAAAAATTGCTGGGAAAATTGGAAGTTAGTATGGGAGAAACTTAGATTGAACCAGCACCTCACACCCTTTACCAAGATAAGATACAAATGGTTGCAGGACATAGACTTAAAAAACAATACTATAAGCAAATTAGAAGATCAAGATATAAACTAGCTGTAAGATCTATGGAAAGGGGAACAGTTTATGACTAAGGAAGAGTTGGAGGACATCACCAAAAACCAATTAGATGATTTTAATTACATTAAATTAAAAAACTTTTCACAGATAAAACCAATGTAACCAAGATCAAAAGAAATGTAGTAAATTGGGAAGCAATCTTTACAACTAATGATTCTGACAAAGGACTCATTTCTAAAATATAAAGAGAACTGAGTCATATTTTTAAAACAAAAAGCCATTCCCCAATTGACAAATGGTGAAAGGATATACAAAGGCGGTTACAGATGAGGAGATCAATGTAATCCATAGCCATATGAAAAAATGCTCTAAATCATTAATTATTAGAGAAATGCAAATTAAAGCTTCCCTGAGGTATCACCTCACACCTCTCAGATTGGCCAGTATGACCAGGAAGGATAATGATCATTGTTGGAATGGATGTGGGAAATCTGGGACACCATTACATTGTTGCTTGGGCTGTGAACTCATCCAACCCTTCTGGAGAGCTATTTGGAACTATGCCCAAAGGGCAACAAAAATGTACATACCCTTTGACCCAGCAATAAACCTATTAGGTCTATACCCTGAAGAGATGAGGAAGAATGGTAAAAATATTACTTTTACAAAAATATTTATAGCAGCCCTGTTTGGTTTGGGAAAGAATTGGACATCCAGTAAATATCCTTCAGTTGGGGAATGGCTTAGCAAACTGCGGTATATGTATGTCACGGAATATTATTGTTTTATTAGAAACAAGAAGGATTGGATTTCAGGGAAACCTGGAGGGATTTGCATGAACTGATGCTGAGTGAGATGAGCAGAACCAGAAAAACACTGTACACCCTAACAGCAACATGGGAGTGATGTTTAAGTTTGAAGGACTTTCTCATTCCATCAGTGCAACAATTGGGAACAAGTTTGGGCTGTCTGCAAAGGAGAGTACCATCTGTATCCAGATAAGGAGCTGTGGAGTTTGAACAAAGTACAAGGACTATTCCCTTTAATTTAGAAAAAAAAAAAAACAGATAGCTTATTGTCTGGTCATGTTATCCCTTAGATTGTTTGTCTCTTCCTTAAGGATATGATTTCTCTCTCATCACATTGAATTTAGATCAATGTAAACATGGAAACAAAGTAAAGACTGACAGAGTGCATTCTGTGGGGGGGAGGGGAGGGAAGCATGATTGGGGGAAAAATTTTGAACTCAAATTATATCTTTAATAAAAAATAAATTTAAATTAAAAAAACATTTATATTTATCAACATTGCACTAATTGGGTAATGGTTCACACTGTAAATGAGAATATATTTTAATTTAATTTCGCAACTAATTTCATGTAATTCAAATCTAATTTTATTACTGTTCATGGAAACATTAAAAATCTAAATTTTACCAAATCATTACCTTTCAGTACCTCACATTTAAGGGTCTATTGTTTTCATTTATCTCATTTTCCAAAAATGTAGGTGGTACTTTCACCTTTCCTTTACTAATTTTTGGTTCCTTTAATATTGTCCAATAAGTTAAATCAATTCCTTTGTGTTTTAAACTAAACTCTCTTTATATTTTAAGAGTATGGGTAAAAGTACATTACCTTTCCTTGAAGTGCCTATTAGGCTTGGCATTTTTAACCCATGTAGGCCTTCAGTTATAGGGGATGAAGACCCACATAACAGTCTCCCATTCCCATCTTTCTTTGGAGCTCATAAGGTTCTATGAATTTAGATATGCCCTCATTGCACCATGTTATTATACTGCTCAAATATTTTCTTACTTAAAATTTTCTTCTAAGTCTTTTTATTTGCACAACATTACAATCTAATAAAAGACTCTGGTCTGAAATTGCTAACAGTCATCTATCTAAAGTTTTTCAATTCCCTCTTATCTTAATAGATTCAAATCCTTCTGAAAATTCCTTTCAATGATTCCAGACACTTTACTTTTAAAATCTCCATTCACAATCAGTACAACCAAACTCCAGTTTTCTTTAATTTTCTACCCTTTTCCTTCTCATCCCTACTTGATTGAACTTTCTCTTCTTTTTCTTTTTATATCTTCAGTTGACTTCACTTAAAATCTATCAACTTTAAAATTTACCTTTTATTTTTTAGTCTTCTCTTAACTTTCACTTTATTGCATTTCTCTTTGCCTTCACTATTTTCTTAAGTGAGTCACATATAATTTCTCAATAATATTCCAGCCCAACATTCCACTGAATCTGTTCTGTATAGATTCTTTTCTTAAATTAAGGCTAGTTTTGCTACTGAAGTTTAATACTCATATTTCAGTTTAGCTGATATAGTCACTATATTGCATAAACAATTATATTTGGATATTTATTTCAATCTAGGTTTAGTTGTGTTTATCATTTAGGAGTTGAAATCAACTTCCTCCAGGAAGAGCAGAGCAAAGAGGCAGTTTGTGTTTAACCTATCTTGGCTGCAAATATCCAAAACATTCATTAAGATGTTTTAGCAGTTATAAAAAAAATCTTTGAACAATAATTTGAAATTTTACAGTAAAGATATTACAGTTCAGTCACCAATTTTAGTCTCTAGTTTATAGTGTCATACATTTCTACAAACCAGGAATAATTGTTTTCTTCCTTTTCAATCTTTATCATTTCTAAAATCTCTGACCTAACCAGGGTTGTGAATCCAGGAAAAAAAAAGAATCTTACAGTTTTTTGTTCCTTATCTCCTACTAATAGCTAATCAAAGACATTTCAAGTACCTGCTTAATAATAACCAAAGCTGAGAGTTGTTTTGAGGCTTCATTAACTTTTTAAGCTTGTTTTTTGCTTGTCCCAAGCAGTTTGAATTCTTGTTTGTTTGTTTGTTTTTTAGGGTTTAAAACACTCACTACCTTTCTTTTTTTTTCTTTTTTATGTTTTTGCAAGGCAAATGGGGTTAAGTGGCTTGCCCAAGGCCACACAGATAGGTAATTATTAAGTGTCTGAGACTGGATTTGAACCCAAGTACTCCTGACTCCAGGGCAGGTACTTTCTTAACTGTGCCTACTAGCAGCCCCACACTCACTACCTTTCAAATTTATCCAAGGTTAAAAAAAAACACCTTGTCTACACTAGATACCTGATAAAGGAAAACTCTTTCAAGTTGATCTCAGTATTTATATTACCCTTTTCCACAAAAATCCTTACTTCTTTCTCTGATTCTTATTTTTTTTATTAAAGATATTATTTGAGTTTTACAATTTCCCCTCATTGTCACATCCCTCCCCCACCCCCACCCCCATGGAAAGAAATCTGTCAGTCTTTACTTTGTTTCCATGTTTACATTGATCTAAATTCAATGTGATGAGAGAGAAATCATATCCTTATGGAAGAGACAAACAATCTAAAGGATAACATGACCAGACAATAAGATATCTGTTTTTATCTAAATTAAAGGGAATAGTCCTTGAACTTTGTTCAAACTCCACATCTCCTTATCTGGATACAGATGGCACTCTCCTTTGCAGACAGCCCAAAATTGTTCCCGATTGCTGCACTGATGTAATGAGCGAGTCCTCCACCTTTGATCATCACCCCCATGTTGCTTTTCTGGTTTTGCTCATCTCACTCAGCATCAGTTCATGCAAATCCCTCCAGGCTTCCCTGAAATCCCATCCCTCCTGGTTTCTAATAGAGCAATAGTGTTCCATGATATACATATACCACAGTTTGCTAAGCCATTCTGCAATTAAAGGATATTTGCTCGATTTCCAATTCTTTGCCATCACAAACAGGGCTGCTATATATTTTTTGTACAAGTGATGTTTTTGCCCTTTTTCATCATCTCTTCAGGGTGTAGGCCCAGTAGTGGTATTGCTGGGTCAAAGGGTATGCACATTTTTGTTGCCCTTGGGGCATAGTTCCAAATTTCTCTCCAGAAAGGCTGGATGAGTTCACAGCTCCACCAACAGTATAATAGTGTCCCAGATTTCCCACAACCCTTCCAACAATGATCCTGATCCTGTCTAGTCATGTTGGCCAGTCTGAGAGGTGTGAGGTGCCTCAGAAAAGCTTTAATTTGCATTTGTCCAATAATTAATGATTCAGTACAATTTTTCATATGGCTATGGATTGCTTTGATCTCCTCTTCTGTAAATTGCCTTTGCATATCCTTTGACCATTTGTCAATTGGGGAATGGCTTTTTGTTTTAAAAAATGTGACTCACTTCTCTGTATATTTTAGAAATGAGTCCTTTGTCAGAATCATTAGTTGTAAAGATTGTTTCCCAATTTACTACATTTCTTTTGATCTTGGTTATATTGGTTTAATCTGTGCAAAAGCTTTTTAATTTAATGTAATTAAAATCATCTAGTTGGTTTTTGGTGATGTTCTCCAACTCTTCCTTAGTCATAAACTGCTCTTCTTTCCATAGATCCAACAGGTAAACTAGTGCTTGATCTTCTAATTTTCTTATAGTGTTGTTTTTTATGTCTAAATCCTGTAACTATTTGGATCTTATCTTGGTAAAGGGTGTTAGGTGTTGGTCTAATCTAAGTTTCTTCCATACTATCTTCCAATTTTTCCAGCAGTTTTTATCAAAGAGAGAATTTTTATCCCAATAGCTTTTCCATTTGGGTTTACCAAACAGCAGATTACTATAATCATTTCCCGCATTTGCACCTAGTCTATTCCAGTGGTCCACCACTCTATTTCTTAGCCAACCACAGTTTTGATGACTAATTCTTTATAATATAATTTTAGATCAGGAACGAATAAGCCTCCTTCTTTTGCACTTTTTCCATTAAGTTCCTGGAATTCTTGATTTTTTTTTCTCCATATGAATATGCTTACAATTTTTTCTACCTCATTAAAGTAAATTTTTGGAATTTTGATGGGTAGGGCACTAAACAGGTAGTTTAATTTTGGTAGAATTCTCATTTTTATTATATTAGCTCTACTTAACCATGAGCAGTTGATATTTGCCCAGTTATTTAAATCTGATTTAATTTGTTTGAGAAATGTTTTATAATTGTTTTCAAAAAGTTTCTGTGACTGTCTTGGCAAATAGACTCCCAGGTATTTTATATTGCCTGAGGTTACTTTGAATGGGATTTCTCTTTCTAGATCTTCCTGCTGTATCTTACTAGACATATATTTTCTCTGATTATTCTCTAGAAAATCCTTGTGTATCATGTTTGTGTATTTGTAGGCTGTAGTTTGTTTTTTTCTCCCAAGTTTGATTTTTAACAGATTCAATTAAGAAAAGTTCTGTTTTTATATGATCATATTTGTTTCTCTCAGTTATAAACCACGGTTTCTAAGTGCAATCCAAGATGGACATTCTGTTTCCAAATTGATAGTTTTGTTGCTTTTTTATTTCCATTTTCTCAACCATAACTGCTTGACTAATGGGAAATCAAAAGAAGGTCTTCTCTATGCCAATCCTAAATTGTGACTAGCATGATCTTAAACTTTCTGTTCCTGGGGAACCTAATGTCAGTTAAGGACCAAGTCCCCTCTGACTTTATTTCATGTTTAAACGAGAAAGAATTAACATGGGTCCAGGACGTATTTTTCCTTATTCCCAGTTGTAAGGGTGATATAGGGAAAAGATGAAGAGAATTGTGAATGTAATAAAGAAAATTGGGTGGAGATGTAAATTGTCTAAGACCTTACTTTTGAGATGTAAATTGACTAGAAGTAAAGAATTATGATTGTAACAGAAATAATTGTAGTCTTAAAAGCTGCTTGTGTGGAGACACTCCTCATTCTTTGTGTACCATTGATTCATTTTTTAATGTAAAATATCCTGATCTCCTTAGGCTTTACCCTCTACCTAATTCCTGGTCCAGTAAGAGAAATGGAGTTCACCTTTTGCCCTCTGGATAAGAGGCAAGACATAAAAACCTGAACTTGACTCCAGCTCAGAGCCACAGTCTTCTCTACCAACCTGTGGCCCAGTAAACGCAGCTCGCCTATTGTTTTATCTCTCTTTCTATCTCTCTCTCCATATTCTTTCCTATGTCTTGTAACCTTTCAAATAAATTTTTGTTTTATTTTCACCCTTGCTTTCCCAAATCTGAATAATTATTCCTCATAGGCAGAACCAAACTCAAGTAGCCAACAGCTATATGGAAATAAATTCTCCCACAACTTCATGGCTAACTAACCATAAATAGAGTCCACCCAAACCAGACCTAGGCAAAGGGTGGAGAGTAAAATTTGGAGGGGGGGGCAGGGGAACAGGGACTGGGGGTTGGGGGATGGAGAAGACTTGCTCTCAGAGATAATCCCAGTGAAGGGCTCTGCACAAAGTCTCCTGCCTGGATCATCAGATTATTAAAAGGAATATTCTATGTTTAGGCCTTAACTCTGATTAAAAAGAAAAAACTCAGGAAGAGAAAGTTAAAAAGAATTTTATTAATGTGTCACAGCAGAATGAGTTGGTGAGCTGGCCACAAGGCTAACCCAGGATTCAAACCCTACTTTTAAGGAGGTGGCATTAATAGGCTAACTTTTCATGATTTTGTCATCTAATCCAAATAAATGTCACTTATCTTGGTAGATAAGCATGATGAAGTTAGGAATTTTGATTAGGGATACAAAGGGCAGTAGTTTTGCCTTATCCACTTAGGTTTGGTTTTGTCCACAAAGTAATTCGTAAACAGTAAATAAGTAAGTAAATAAATAAGTAATAAAATAAGATATTAGAAGAGAGAGAAGTGTTATATCTCAAACTTTACACAGTTCTTATGAAATTTTAGGAGAAAGAGTCCTACAAATGGGTTGTGTATACTTTGTTTCACTATGTAAGTTCAATTAGTTTCATGGAATTGCTTAATTCCAAGTCAGACAGTCCTCTGGGATCAAGGATCTAATGTATCAGGAAAACAATAGTCATACAAATAGGCAATCATGACTTGGGAATAGAATACTGATTTTTTTTTTTTTGTTCAGTATATGAACAAGATATCTGAATTAGATGAGGTAATTCATATCTTTAACTTTTCCAAAACCAGAATCAAACTACTTTTATTAGGGTGAGATTTTCTAACTACTCCCCTTATTAAAAAGGAGAAAACAGTAAAAATAGATTTGACGTTTTGCTACCTAGACAAAGATCTTTTACAGAGCTAAAAAAGACAGAGTTAAAAAAAATAATCCTCATCGAAATTATGTAATCCACATCATGAAAAAGAACAATAGTTTTATCAGAAGTCAATGGTTGCTTTTTTATAATCAAAAGTATGAGTTGTCATCACTATACTTGTCTTTTTCTGTACATATTCAAAATATCTTCCTTGGAAATATCTTTCCTATATGTGTGCTCTCACATTTTTTTTTTCCATCAATTCACTTCCTGTGAACTTTTAATAAAGCTCATTTACTTAAAAGTAATATCTCATTTATTTGAATATTAATCATATTTAAATTGATTAGAGTTTAATTCCTATAGTTTTGAATGATTACCTACTCTAGAGTATTTCAAATCTAAGATGAATATTGGAGAAGAACATGTTGAAGTTGACACATTTTAATTGGGTTAAAATTTGTCTTTCTATAACTATAATTCACTGCTAGTACTTCTGCTCTGTGAAGAAAATAGAATAAATTCCTACAATTCAAATTCTTAAATAGAGCTATTTTACCAATTTCTCCTTTTCATCTTCCTCATACTAACTAATTTTTAATTCTTTATCAACCTCAAACATTAGAATTTTGAGGCATGGATTATGCTGAATAGTAAAGTTCTAAATTCTGGTATTCTTGATTTTTCTAAAACTTGATCACTAGAAATACATATACTAGTCTAGGTATGATGTGATCAGTGTAGCACTGATTTTAAACTCAAATATGAAAGGGCTAATAAGCCATAACGTAAACCATAACTTAATATATTCTATGTTTTTATGTAATTTTAAAAAATTTGCTTAATATTTCCCAATTACATTTTATTATGAATCAGGTCCACACAGAGTGAATTGTGAGCTTCATGGAATCTACTGGCAGACTGTGTTTGACACCTCTGATAGTAAGGATAAAATATATATTCTCTTTATCCTTGAATAATGTATTGTTTATAATGTGGTCCAAGATCTTCTCTAGAATGTTATACATTCATTTGAATATATAGAAATTCAAAATAGCATTATGAAATGAATAACTAGGTAAAACAATGATTATATGATTTCATTTAAATGAAAATGAAGATAGCTACAACAAAATTTCTAAAACAACAGAGATTAATGTGAATATATTGAATTTTAGCTATAAAATAATTCGTATTTTAAAAAGGAAATGTTTATTTTAAATTAACAAATTTATGTTCAACTAAGTTTTTTTTCAAAGTTCTAATAAGTCTGATACCCTATATTCATTATGGAATATATTTTATTATAATCTATTCCACTATAATAAAAATGTTTTATTACAAATCAAATAATTGTGTCAAAATATTTTAAAATAATTGTATCTTTCATAAAACTGATACTTTTATAGCTTTCAAGCTAATATTTTTTTCCCCTAATCCACATTTTTTCTGAATTTCCTTATTTCTCTTAAATCTTTCTGTCATCTGACTCATGGTATTGATTTTCCATACTTACACCAAGTCAGTTGCTGTCTTATTAATTTTACTTTTACAAAATCTCACATCTCTCAATGTCCTTCCCTCAATCTAAGTAATTCTAGTTCTAGAATATTGTAATAGCCTTGTAATTGATTGACTTGCTTGATTGCTTCTCAGTATATATATCTTCCATAGTTGTCTTCCTAAAAGACAGGTCTGATTCTTTTATTCCTTTATTCAGTATACTCTCCCTTTTCTTGGTAAGGATCTCAGGAATGGCTGAATCAATATTCAAACCTAAGGTTCTCAACTTAAAATTTACTTTGCATTTTACTGAACCACCAATTTCATAATAATGATTCACGTTAAATGGTAGACATTCGTTAGAATAAAATATCAAAAACTTATTTTAAATGTAAGTAGCAAACTAAAGGTTTTTGTGTTGGTCCCATTTTCTTAATGAAGTTTTTCAGAATATTCAACATCTTTATTCTTGTCCTAAGACAAACTCTTGACTATATTAGATTGTGAAGTAACCCAACTATCATTTGCACAATAAGATAATATATGGGAAGCAGTGTTAGTATGATGAGGAAAGATTTCATGTAAAGAAAGCCCTGTGTTAAATTTGGGACATAATTCAATAAAATGATTTATCATCAGCACTAATAAAATACAAAATAGGAGGAAACCAGTTAATGCATAGAAATCTGTGACTTTAGGAGGAAGGTGAGCATATGAACAATAGTCATTTTTCACAATATGTAAAGCATGTAGAAAATACATAATAATTTGAACTCCATAACCTGTCAGATATTAATCTGCTGCTGTTTGTTTGATTTTCAAGATGCAGAAACAGAAACTTTGCAATCTGTTCATTTGTTATTGTCCTTGGGTTCTAAGATGGGTTGATTTGTTGCTTTGTTTTGTTTTTATCTTTGTTTTTGTTTTGTACCTTGACTGAAGAACTGTTAAAAGAATGAGAAACTATATGGTCATTACAGTCTATTTGATATTGAAATGGAGGTTATTTATAAGAAATCATTGCTTGTATTGAAAAAGGAAAAATAATTTACCTATTGTACTGTCTTATCATAACAAAATATATTGATTGAGTGAATGTATATTTGGAAAGGAATAAAGTGAGTAATTTAAATTAATAATTGTGAGGAAAGAAAATGAACAGAGGAAAAGACATGACTAATATATTCTCTATAAGAAATTGTATTAACATGCTAAAAAAGAGTTGTTTTAGGAAAAAGAGAAGTCACACTGAACTATGTAAGTAGTTCAACTACTCCATTATTCTTTCTCTGAGAATGACATGAAAGCATTTGTTAGAGAACATTATAGTTGTATTTCATGAAATAGCCTTCAGAAGGTTAGAGATTAACTCAAAATGTCTCTACATGTCCTGAATATAACTTCATTATGCATAAAATCATCTATCTAAAGTGAATTTCTTTAAATTCTCTTTTTTGAATCTATTTATAGTCTCAGCCTTTGCTACCTCTTTGAATAATGCCTTCCAAGATGGACTGATTACTATGTAAAGTGATGCATTCTTTTATTAGTCCTTAAACCATCTCCTTCAAGCTTCAGATAGTGCCCTTTCCTTTTCAAATAACATGATAATTTGAATAAATGTGTGATCAAATTGTGAATGTCCTGCATGAGTTTTGAGACTTGTTTCATGTTCCTATCTAGTATTGCGTTTAACAAAGCACATTCCACAAAAGAAAGCTTTAAAGAAATATTGTCAGTGTCATCTCCTTTTTGCAGTTGAATTAAGGCTTAGAGAGACAAAATAATTTACCCATGATCAAAAGGATTATGTTTTATCAGAAATAACATAAAACTGGCGGTTGGAGACAAGGTATTGGTCTGACTTTGCTATTAATTTTTAAGTATTAGATTTTATTTTTCAGTGAATTATTCTTTCCTTTTTAGGAATAATATAATTATATATCACTTTTTTATTTTCACAAAGCACTGCATGAATATTATCTATAAAATTTTATCCTCACAACAACCCTGGGAGGTTATTGCTTTTATTTTGCATTTTACAGATTTTTCTAAAATATTTGCTAGATAAATGCTAAGATCAACAAATTTTTATTTGCATTTCTCAAATTATTAGTGACTTAGATTTTATTTTCTTAAGGATTTTGATGACTTTGATTTCTTCCTTTGAAAAATGTTTACTCATACCTTTGACCATTATTCAATGGGGGAGTAACTCTTATTTTTTATAATTTGAACATATTCTTTAAATCTTTGAAATAATACATTTATCAGAAAATGTAATTCTAATATTTTCCCTGTTTCTGACTACTTTTATAATTTTAGTTAAATTGATTTTACTAGTGACATTATTAAATATTGTCATTTAATCAGAATTCATATTTTACCTTCTGTGATCCTATCTATCCCATGTGGGGTCATGAGTTCTTCCACAATCCTTGAATCAGACAAGGAATTTTTTTCTTTGTTCTTCTAATTTCTTCATGATATTAATCTTAAATTCTAAGTCACTTGTTATTTGAAACATATATCTATATCTATATGTAATATACAGATAAAGATATGTTTAAATTTTTGTATGTTTGTATGATAAATATCTTAGGTTGTGCTTCTATACTTATTTCAGAATGATTTACACTTTTCCTCATATTTGTTATTGAATAGTGGATTCTTACTCTAGTTACAGGGTCTTTTATGCATAAAATACTAATAATTTACTTCTGTATGTTAAATATCTAACCTTACATACTGATCAAAATATCTATTTCTTAAGTGGTACAAAATTGTTTTGACCATTTCTGCTTTTTGGTGAAGTTTGAGATGTAGTACCAATTACTTTTCTTCATTCCTACCTGAGCCCACCCATTGAGATTTCTGACATTTTTTTTTATCCAGATAAATTTTATTACTATTTTTCTGTTTCCATAAAAGAATCATTTGAGGGACAACTAGATGGCACAGTGGACAAACTGCGGCTCTGGAGTCAGGAAGACCTGAGTCAAATCCAACCTCAGGCACTTAATACTTATGTTTGTGACCTTGGGCAAGTCATCTAACTCCACTGCCTAAGCAAAAAGAAAGAACAAAAAAGATTCATTTGGTAATTTCATTTTAGTATTCAATATGTTAATTTACATACTATTAACTTTTGTGTTATACTGGCATAGGCTTCCTTAGTTAATTATCATTTCTATTAGTGAATTCTGTTTTTCCATAGAGATTTTCATAAATGTTTTCATGTTATTGTGTGTCTGTGTTTGTCAAGTCCTAAGTATTGTATTCATTCTGTATTTATTTTAAATGGAATTCCTTTATCATTTTAGTAATAATTTTAATCACTTTATATTTTCACAAAATAATATACAAATATTATATAATCTTATCCTCATAACAACCCTTGGAGTTAGGTTCTTTTTTTTATCTCTGTTTTACAGATGGTTTTTCCTAAAAAAAACGACCTGCTCGACAAAGGCTAAGTCCCTGCGCGAGATCACACAGGCTGATTTTGAACTAAAATCTTTTTTTACTTTAAGTCCAGAACTTTAACTACTTTATTACTTAGTTGCATTCTTATTTTTGTTGTGATCTTGGAGAAATCACTTAAGTTATAGCAAGTTCTGTGCATATATGTGTCTCTATATGAATATATATATATATATGTGTTTATATATACATATATAATATAACACATATATACATGCATATATTTTTTTAAAAGCATAGACTAACTCATTGAAATATATTTCAATTCTGGAATTCTGTTATGAGAAAAATTTGCACTTTTACTACTCTTTAGTGTTTCTCAAACTGTGATAATGTCATTATAAAGAATTTTAAGATAAAGATCTAGAGGTGGAAGGGGATCTCACTGGATTTCTAATTTAGTCCCTTCAGACATGTAGGCTTAGAGGAATTGAATAATTCAACCAAGTTCATAAAACTGGTAAACCCTGAAAGGCAGCAATACAATGATCTAAGATATATTTCAAAGGACTTATGATGAAAAATTCTATCTAGCTCCAGAAAAAAGATTTGATGAACTAACTCTACATGCATATTGAAGCAAATTTTTTTTTAACTTTCTTTTTTTTTAATCTTTTTTTTGCAGCATGACTAATATGGAAATGTTTTGCATGACTCAACACATGTTATCTATATCAACTGCTTGCCTTCTAACAGAGGCATGAGAGGAGTGAATTCAGAAATTAAAATTAAAAAGAAAATGATTTTTTAACATGCAATTGAGGAAGAAATGATAATGACAACTTTGGAGTGTGTTCAGAAAAGGAAAGAAAAAATGTGGTGTAGGGAAATGAAGCTGTGTGAAATGAATTGGAGCACCTTGGGATTTAAGAAAATTTTACTTAAAAAAGGAAAAGAAAATCTGGGCAGGAGGAGACTAGACATTTTCAAGTATTTGACATTTGCTATGTAATGAAGAAGCTAATTTATTTTATTTTTATCCAGAGCACAAAATTAGAATCCAAAGACAAAACTGCAGAAAGTAATATTTTTGGCTAGATAAGATTAAAATAGAAATAATTAGAAATATCCATAAATTGACTGAACTCTTCATAAACATAGTGAGCTTTTCCATCACTAGAAATCTTTGAGCAGAGACTTCATGCTTTTGTCCCAAGATGATAATCTTTTGGATTTATTCCAACATCAGGACTCTGATTCTATGATTCTTATCTCAGTAGGCATTTTCCCCCTCCCATCAGAGTCAATAATATCTTAAAATGGCAAGTTTCCATCTTAACTTCTTTAAAAAAAAACTCTTCTGTCCTCTGGAAATCAATTCTGTATATAACTTGACAAATCATTTTTATCCCAGTATAGGATTTCCCTGGATTTCCTTTGCATTTCTTGTCTCTTCTCCTCCAAACAGTCTCTTGCTGTGATAAAGAGGATGTACAATGAGTTCTTTTTTCCCCTGAGTTTCTAAGTCTTTCCACACTAGAAAGCAATTTTGTGAAGCACTAAGTCAGATCTGGATTGGCAAATTTTGTAAAACTTTTTGCTGACATCTTTACTTCTTTCTATCTGATATGCCAGGTGTGCAGTAATAAATACATAATGACAGATTGACTTTTGTGAAGTTCATCAACATGTCATAAGTGCATGTTGACTTTTGCAAATAAAGAGCAAGATCACATGCTAGTTATGCACTTCTGTAAAAGGATTGTGGGGAAGATATTATGCCTGCCAGATATCATGATTCATTTTTCTCTCTATTCAGTTGTAGTTATCATAAGAGGTAAGGAAAGTGGTGTGGCAGCAGCAATTGACCCCTTTGCCTCTGAAAATTAGCTATTGTGTCTTTTGGTCTGAAGAATTTGCAGCCAACACCAGAATATCTGCCAAGAAAATTATAAAAGCTTATTGAAAGGTAAAATGAAGGCGTCTGATCTTAGTGTTCACACAAAAGAAAAACTGTAGTAAGTTCATAAATGATTACTATAGTCAACAATTTTCTAACTTCTTTGTGGATGGGACAAAAAAATTCAGTGCTAAATTTAAGTCAGAGAAATTTAGGTTAAGTGGATGGAAGAATTACATAACTATTAAAGCTGATAGCCTCTGGGCCACATTCACAAGTGGTTTATGAAAATAACTTCACTGGAGGTATTTCTGAAAAAAAGATGACTGTGTGCTTGATATCATAGACTGCTCTCTGTTCAAGAGGCATTTATTTTGAAAGTTCTTTTAACCCTTATTGTTCTGTCTTAACTTCTCACCCTGAATTTCACTACAATAAATCAGTCAATCAAGAATCATTTATTTAGTACCTGCTCTGTACCAGACATTTTGTTAAGGACTAGAGATTCAAAAGTTTAATTGTTTTTTAAAAGATTTTACTTTTAGGGGCGGCTAGGTCCTTCAGTGGATAGAGCACCAGCCCTCGAGTCAGGAGTACCTGAGTTCAAATTCAGCCCCAGACATTTAATAATTCCCTAACTGTGGCCTTGGGCAAGCCACTTAAATCCATTGCCTTGAAAAAAAAAAACCTAAAGCAAAAGATGTTGATTTTAAGAAGCATATAATCAGAGTATACATATGCATAAAATAATAATAAATTTATTTTAATTTGGGGGGTGACATTAGCATGCAGAGAGATTGGGAAATAGATATAATTAGAAATATAAATTTCTGAAGTTTTTAAAGAGATCAGTAGAATAAGTTACAAGGAAATGATCAATGGAAATATTGGGAGGTTTTCATAGAATTTTAGGATTTTGGAGACCCTTAGAAGTAGGTCTTTGAGAACAAGACTCCTTTTTTATGTATTTCCAGCATTTAACATAATAATTGACACAAAGTAGATCTTAATAAATTTATTGACTGATTTCCAGAGTAAGTAGAATTTTATTTTATGTTTAAAAATTTTATTTATTTAAGGCAATGGGGTTAAGAGTGGCTTGCCCAAGGTCATACAGGTAGGCAATTATTAAGTGTCTGAGGCCACATTTGAATACAGGTCCCCCAGTGTGTCATCTTGTTGACCCCAAATATGTAGAATTTGAGAAAGAATGCGAGAACATTTGACTTTAAGAAGTTGTGGCTTGAATTCTACCTTTAGTATTTATTGGAGGGGTACCTTTGGGCAACATATATAGCCCCTCTAGTAAATGATTTTCTTTTTCATCTTTAAATAAATGATAATTGACAATTTCCTTTGTTGGACTACTATAAAGATAATACAGTATAATAAGGATTATAGTGCTTAGATTTGAAAGTATGATGATGATGGTGATGATGAAGATGATAAAATTCAATTACTGATGCTATGCATGGATCCTTCTGTTCCCCTCATAATACAGATTAAATGTAAGTAATACATCTGCTCAAAGTCCACTATTTCCTTTTATAGTGATATTTGCTCAAGATATGTTACATATAATTAACTGTTTTATTGAATAAAGGCATTTCCATTTATATGTGACATTAACTATTTTTTCTCTTAAAATAAGACAAGTTCAAGTTCTGGACCAAACTCCTCAGAGATTGCAAATGATATTATGCAAACAGAGTGAGGGTATAGAAAATATAGACTTTACTGTTTTGATCAGTGGGAGAAAACATAATAATGTAAGTTTATCTGACATTTAAAAGAAAACCCTTTGCCTAAAATTAGAGTGATAATAGTGACGATTATTTAAAAAGACACGTAAATAGAAAAAGTATACAAATCAACAAAGCATCTTAATAGAAGTACTAAATATTGCTAACATCTTCATGTTTGAGTGATCCATTGTATAACAGAATGTTTGGTGTATTTTCATAAGCATCTTCCACTTAAATGGGAAAACAAATTCAGTAGAAATATGTGGAATTTACTCTTTGTGGCAAAGAAATATGTAATAGCAGGCACAAGGATTTCATTGACTTGCAATAAATCCAATTCTATGAAATATGTAGGGGATGGACTATTACACCTGGAATCAGGAAGACCTGAGTTTGAATTTGAATTCAGACACTTGACAGTTGTGTGAATATGAACAAGTCACTTCATTTTTCTCAATCTCAGTTTTCTTAACAGTAAAATGAAATATAAATTAAGCAAGTTTATGAACTTCATTCTGCGTTTAATTCCCTATGCTAAATGACAGAACTACAAAGACAGAAGCAACTAATTCTTGTACTCCTGAAGATTATGTCCAATATACTTACACTGATGAAGAAATTAAAAACCTGCCCCAAGCTTATACAAAAGAATTTCAAGACATACAGTTCTAACTACTCTACATAGTAGGGAAGAGTTTCAAGAAAACACTTAAAAAGGACATGACACCTGAGTTTTATTTTGAAGGATTTTAGACCATGTGACAATCCTACACAACAAACTACTAACCTTGCTTGGCACCTTTTAAACAAATATTAAACCTTCTGTTAGATATTTAAAGATTTTCTGTTTGTTCCCATTAAATTACAATGTTATTACCTTTCACATAGTTTGTATTCCTATCAAAATGATCATCTTCAAAGTGGAATAGTATTTACAATATTTGATTTCTTGTACTTAGGACATCATTTTAGGTAATTTATTTTATTTTATTGTCCAATATTTCCTAATTATAAAATAATTTCACTATTATTTTTTCTATTTTCTATTACAAAACAATGTATGAAAAATATTGTAATGAACACAGAACATAAATTCAATATAGTACCAAAACTTCAATTTGAAAAAAAATTATGTAATAAATATTAATCATTGTGTTTAAAGCTATCCAGTTTTTCTATTGTGTCCTTGCTAATTTTCTTTTGTTCTCTGGTGTGCACTAGTCATTTTCTCTTCTCTCACCTTCCTGCACCCCCTATCCAAAGAAGGCTACAATTAAGTACAGAGATATCCTTACATTTGTCTATGTATGCATATACATGCATCCATATATGTGCATATATAAGTATATATTTGCATTCATATATGTGTACATATGTATTTGTAAATATGTATGTATGCACACAGATACAATGATATACAAAGGAATTTATAATCAAACATATACCACATATACACACTCAGTTACATATTTGTAAATCTGCACCATTCTTAACTACATTTGTCATCAATTTCTTTGATAATGGATAGCATCTTACTTCATATTTTCAAAACTTTATTAACTTTTCTATATCAACAAACTCATTTTTAAATATTGAATTTTAAACTTGCTTCCTTTCTTCTGTTCTTCTACTTCAGTAGACCAGCAACTTGATATGAATTATACATTTGAAATCATGCAAAATATAGCTCCATATTAGCGAAGTGGCAAAAGAAAAAAGATAAAAAGAGTAATAAAGTTTAAAAACTAAACTCCAATCTACCTTAAAAGTTAATTAGTTTCCTCTCTGGAGGGGGATAGCATTGTCTTCATGGATACTTTGGAATTTTCTTGGATCATTGCTTTAATCAGAGTTGTTACAGTTTAGACAATTCATCATTCTTGCAATGTTGTTTTTATTGTGTACAGTGTCTCACTGCTCATTTTGCATAAGATCACATAAGTCTTTCCAGGTTTTTCTGAAATATTCTGCTCATCATTTCTTACAAAACAATTCTATGAAATCAAAATCATAAACAACATTTTTAGTCATTCTCTAATTTACGTATAACCCATCAATTTTGATTTGTTTTTGCCACCAGAAAAGATCTACAATGAAAATTTTAACACAAATAGAGGTAAAGCTGGGTGGGTGAGCAATGGGCAGCATTTGAATCTCACTCTCATCAGTGACTCAAAGAGGAAATAATATATACAATAAGCTCAATATAGAAATCTAACTTACCTTATAGTAAAATAGAAGATGAGAAGATTAATAAAGAGGGTAAGAGGGCATAGAAGTGGATGTTAACAGAAAAGAAGGCAGACTCAGGGAGGTAGTAGACAGAAATAAAACACTGCTGAAGAGAGAAGAGATGGAGAGAGAAAAAAAATAGGAAGAAAAAAAAATGGAGAGAAATACACAATTAGTAATCATAATTATGAATATAAATGATATAATTTCATCCAAAAAGCAGAAGCAAATGACAGAAAGTATCAAAACATTAGTTCTGCAATATTTTATTTAAAAGAAACACCCCTAAAGTACACACACACACACACACACACACACACACACACACAAACACATGTAATGATAAGTAACTGGGAAAAAGTCTATTGTGCTTCCACAGAAGTTTAAAAAAAAAGAAAAAGGGAGTAGTTATAATCCTGATCCCAGATAAAGCAAAAGCAAAAATACAACTAATTGAAAGAGATAAGGAAGGAAACTACACATTGCCAAAAGATACAATAGAAAATGAAATAATAGTAATATTAACCATAATGTGCATTAAGTGACAAATCACCTTAAAGGAAACAAAAGTGAGTTACAGTTTCATGACAAACAAGAGGGCATTATGAAATATAAAATGGATCATTTTGATTATATTAAAATAAAAAAAGTTTTTTTTTTCCCATAAACAAAGCCAAGTTTAAAAGGAAACCAGAAAGGTGTGAAATAATCACTATACCAGGTGACTCTGATAAAGGGCTCACCTCTCCAAAATACAGAGTATTGAATAAAATTCATAAAAATAAAGTTCATTCTTCAACTGATAAATGGTTAAATAACAGTTTACAAAAGAATAAAATAGTTATAGCTATCTTTATAAAGATAAAATATTCCAGTTTCAAATAACTTTTGATTAGAGAAATGTAAATTAAAGCATCTCTGAGAAACTAGCTCAAATGTATCAGATTAACTAATATGACAAAAAAGGAAAATGATGAATGTTGGAGAGGTTGTGGGAAAATCAGGATACTAATGTGCTGTTGGTGGAGTTGTGAACTGATGCTACCATTCTGAAAAGTAATTTGGAAATATGGTCACAGAGTAACCAAATTGCAAATACACTTTGATTTAATACCATTTCTATATACCAAAGAGATTGCAAAGATGGGAAAATTATTTATTTGTGCAAAAACATTTATGGAAACCCTTTTCATGATGTCAATATGCTGGAAATTGAGAGAGTGCCCCTCATTTGAGAAATGACTGAACAACCTGTGGCATATGAATGTAACAGAATAGTATCATGAAATGCCATATGATGATCAGGTAGATTTCAGAAAATGTGGAAAGACTTGTATGAATTGATGCAAAATGAAATAAGCCAAACCCAGAAGACATTGTGCACACTACAGTAACATTAAGAACTGATCAACTATGAATGATTTAGCTCTTCAATGAACTAAGACAAGCACAAAGGACTCACAAAGGCAACTGATATTCACATTCAGACAACGAACTGATGGATTCTCAATGTAGATTGAAGGATATTTTTTCCCATTTTATTCTTTTTGAAGTTTTTTTTTTTCTTTTGATCTATTTCTTCTTTCATATCTTTGGGTGAAATGGAAATATTTTGCATGGTAGCACATACATAACCTAAATAACTTTGTCCAGTTATTTCAGAACAGATTAGGAGAGGGAATTTTCTTGACCTGTAATTAAGAGAATACTATGAAATATAAATATTTTAACAAGTACAAATAGATCCTTTTCTCTTTTTTATGTTTGGGACTCAGTTCTACTAATGGTGTGCTGGACAATGGGTATGCTTAGTTTTATAGCCCCTTTGGCATAGTTACAAATTGTTCTACATAATGATTGGACTAATTCAAAACTCCACAATTCTGAATTAGCATTCTAATTTTTATAAATTCCTGACATAATTTACTGCTTTTTTCTTTCATTTAGTCAATTTAATAGGTATGAAGTGATATCTCAGAGATATATAATTAGCATTTATCTAGTCATAACAACTTAGAATATTTTTATCATGCTACCAAATTATTTATTTTAATTCTTTTGATCCACTCTAATTCCTATATGTTCAAAATCTCTTCCCTTATTCATGGAAATGAGGTGCATTTTCTACACTCCACATATTTATTTATATATCACTCTTTTTTATCTGAATCATTTATCCATTTTGACCTTATCTTGATATACAATGTTAGGGGCTAGTCTTATGACATTTTTCTGGAAAGCTGCTTTAAAGTAGGGTCTTTACACCTAAAACTTGAATTTTTGCCTTTGTAGATTACCATGGTTATTTATTATTTTGCATTGTGTACCTAATATTTTCCCCAATATACCATTCTGTGTTTTAGTCAATACCAGAGTAATTTTTTAATATTATATAATATAGTTTGAATTCTAGTATTGCTAATTTGCATGCCTTCTCATTTTTATTGTTTTGTTTTTATATTTTAAAGCTTCCCTTTTTCAGATGAATTTTATTATTTTTTCTAACTATTTTAATTATTGGAAATTTGGTAGATATGGTATTTAATAAGTAAATTAATTTAGATAGAATTGACTTTTATTCAGCCTACTAATATGGAACAAATATTATTCCAATTTGTTTAGAGCTGTCTTTATTTGTGTGAAAAATATTGTCCCTGGTTTTGTTTTGATAGATTAACAAAGTATGTTGTGTTATTTCCAGTTCTGTTAATTGGAATTTTCATTTTTGTCTCTTCTGGATAGGTTGGTAGTACATAGAAATACTGATGATTCAAGTGAGTTTATTTTGAATTATACAACTGAATTAAGTTTGCTAATTATTTCAAATTACTATTTTAGTTTATTTTTCAGGGTTTCTATGGTATACTATAATATCATTTTCTAATTTAATTTTTAGTTGCCTTTTCTTGTTCTTACTCCTTTAGCTAGAATTTTTAGTGAAGAAATAATTATTTGTCTAAGTTTTGATAAACCAATTTCAGCTTTTATATTTTATTATTTTGACTTTCAGTTTTATTAATATCTATTTTGTTATCAGAATTTCTATTTTGGTTTTCATTGGGTTTAAAATGAGTTCTTTCTTATATTTTTTACCTTTGTTCCCAATTTATTGATCTTTTTTCTCTTTTATTGATTATGTATTTAGAGATATAAATTTTATACTTTAGTACTGTTTTTCTACATCCCATGAGTTTAAAAATTCCTGTTATTTTTGTTAAAATTATTGTTTTTATATTTTCATACTTGACTCAATCATGCTTAATTTTAAATTATTTAAATTCCAGTTAATTTTACATTTTGCTTCCATGATCCTTTCTTGGATATACTTTTTATTTGCATTTTGATCATAAAATGGAAACACTCAAAACTTCTTTTTTTGCTGCATTAGGTTGTGAATTTTTTCTGCTTTAACATGTGGTCAAATGTAGTGAAGAAATCATATAAACAGGAGAAAAATATGCTCTTTTCTCTTCCTATTCAGTTTTCTCCAGACAATCATCATATCTAAATTTTGAATGATTCTATTCATTTTTTATCTTATCTCTATTTTTGGTTGGAATTTTCTGTTTGTGAGAGGAGAATGTTGATTTACTGCACTAATATAGTTTTACTCTCTACTTGCTCCTGCAGCTCATTAATCTTTTTCTATATGAATTTGTATTTTATACTATTTAAGTCATTTATGTTTACTCTTTTATTACTTCATTGTCTATAGTGACTTTAAGCAATATATAGTTTCCCAAATTGTTATCTCAATTAGGTCTACTGATTTTTCTTTGACTGAGATTATGATTGCTACCTTTCCCTTTTTTACTTCACTTTAAGCATAGTGTTTTGCTTTAGACCTTTTATTCTCTGTTTAATTCTCAGTTTAAGTACATTTATTCTAAATAATATATTGTTGGATTCTTATTTTTTTTGCAAAGCTTTGGGGTTACAGTGACTTGTTAAGGTCACACAGCTAGGTGATTATTAAGCTGAGGTTGTATTTAAATTTGGGTCCTCCTGATTCCAAGGCTAGTGCTTAATCCACTGTATCACCTAGCTCCCCTTTGTATTCAAATTTTTAAATCCATTTTTCTAACTATTTTTATTTTGTAGTTGATATCATCCCATTTATATTATAAGTTATAATTCCTAATTGTCTATTTTCTTTTTACAATTTATGATTCTCTCTTTCTTTATCTACATTTGCTTTTATTATCCTTTTTCCTTATCTCTTCTCTTCAACTGTATTTGGATGATGCCAATTTCTATCAATTAGTTATATTTGTGTTATTCACCAATTTAGATATGTCATGTTCAACCATTGCCATTCCACCTCCCCAACATCTCCATTGTACATTTCCAGTAGAAAATATTTTTCTTGCACACTTCTTTAATGTTATATAATTTCCCTTATTCTTCATCACTCATTGCCATTCTCTAAGGACATCCCTCATACTTAGCTATCTAGTATTTTGTTTATCATTCAAAAGTATTTAACTCACTCCTGCACTATCATTCTAGTTTTTCTAATTGCCCTAATAATGATGGGTTTTATATATGATATATTATATATATATATATATATATATATATATATATATATATATATATATATATATATTTTCTTTACATATAGTCAGGAAAATAGTTTAGTTTTATTAAATCCTTTATAATTTTTCTTTCATTTTTACCTTTGTGATGTTCTTGAGTCTTGAATTTGAGTTAAATTTTTTTATTCAACTCTAGTTTTTATTGCTTTTTTCTTCAATCAGGAGTGCTTGATTTTTTTTATTTCATTAAATACACATTTCCCCCCCATTTGAAAGAGTATACCCAGTTTTAGAGGGTAAATCATTCTTATTTGTAATATCAGTTCTTTAACATTAAAGAATGTCATATTACAAGATTTCTAGTTCTTTAATTTGCTATATGCTAAATCTATGATATTAATTATAATTCCTCAGAATTCAAATTGTTATTTTCTGACTTCTTCCAGTATTTTCTTTATATCCTGAAAGCTCTTGAATTTGACTGTATTTTCCTTGGGAGTTTTCATATTGAGATCTTTTTTCAGGTGATAATTGGTAGATTCTTTCAATTTCTTATTCACTCTAGGATATTGTGGCAATTTGCCATAATAATTTTTTATAATATGATATGTAGTCTCTTTCTTCCATCCTGGTTTCCAGATAGTCTAGTGCTTTTCTTTGTTTTATTTAATATTTTGGTTTCTTTTGTACTAATTATGTATAAAAGCATTTTTCAACATTCACTTAAGAATTATCTTTCAATTCTCTCTGCCCTACCCCATCCTCTCATTGAGAAGGAAGGAAACTTGATATAGGTTATACATGCATGATCATATTAGTCTCATTGTTTAGGAAAACACAGGCAAAAGCAAAAATCAAGAACAATAACTTTTGAATTTATACTAGTCCAGTATTTCTTCTTTATTTTTATGTGCTGTCATATAATACATATTTCTATATTTGTTATCATGTGAAAGAAGGATAAGAACAAAAATCAGAAGAAAGAAAAAAATTTAAATGAAAATATTATTTGATCTGCATTCAGTCTCTTGTTCTTTCTCTAAATGTGGATGGCATTTTGATCATGAGTCTTTTAGATTTCACTTTGATGACTATATTGCTGAGAAGAGCTAAGATGTTAAGCACACAATGTTGTTGTTGATATAAATAATATTCTCCTGGTTCTTCTCACTTCATTCACTTCATATAAGTCTTTCCAGGTTATTTACTGAAATTTGCCTATTCATCTTTTCTTATAGAAGAGTAATATTACACTGTATTCATATGCCACAACTTATTTAGCCATTCCACAAATGTTGGACATCCTTTACATTTCTAATTCTTTTCCAGGACAAAGAGTTGCTATGAATAGTTTTGTATATATGCATCTTTCCTCCTTTTTTATGATTTCTTTCCTATATAGACCTAGTAGTGATATTACTGTATCAAAGGGTATGCAAGGTTTCACTGCCCTTTGGGTATAATTTCAAATTCCTCTACTGAATGGTTGTATCAGTCCACAATTCTACCAAAGTGTCCCAGGTTTTTCTCATCACTTCCAACATTCATTATTTCCCTTTTATGTCATAGTAGTCAATCTGATAGTGCTAGATTCTTCTAATTTCTCCAATCACTTATGATTTACAGTATTTTGCATATGAATAGAGATAACTTTAATTATCTCATCTGAATGTTTCCTGTTCATAGCCTTCAACCATTTATCTATTGAGGAATGACATATACTTATAAATTTGGCTTAGATCTCTTTATATTTTTGAAGCCAGTCCTTTATCAGAAACACTAGCTGTAAAGATAATTTTCCAGTTTCCTCCTTTATTTATAAGCTTGATTATATTTGTTTTGTTTCTGAAAGATTTTTCATTTAATGCAATCAGAATTATACATTTCACATTTTAAAATAGTCAATATTTCTTATTTGTTCATAAATTCTCCTCTTACAGGTAAATGATTCACTGCTCTTCTAATTGACTTCTTATATCATCCATTATGTCAAAATCATGTACCCATTTAGACTTTATGTTGTTATAAACTTGTCCAGTAATTCTTAAATTATTTCAAGTATATGTTCCAGGTTAGTTGCTTTCCTGATGCTGTTTCATGTTTTGTCCTTTTTATTTTCCTTTTGATTGCCTCTTTAAGTCTTATGCCTCCAGTTTAATTTCAGCGTTGGGTCAAGAACCATTCTCAATATCAACCCCTTCATAATTCTTGGTTACAATTTTTATTGTTTATTGTATTGTTTATGTATGTTTATATGGTCATACAAGTACTTAAATCTGATAGAATATAAATTAAAGCTGTTAAGGTATTTTTCAAATTCCATTTCTGCTTTCCTATCATAAGCAAAACAGAATTGAGGTGGCGTAAAGTAAATGTGAGTTACATAATTTAGAGAATTCACCCTATATATTCTCAAGAACTATTTGTGATAGCTATCAATGACCTGTGATAGAGCATTTCAACCTAGAATTGGTCTCATCAGTCAGTTAGACAAACTGCAACTTGACACTAACAGTGATGCCACTTTAGTTATCTTTGAGAACAAAGGACAACAACCAAGCAAGCAGAGTAGGTAACATATATTTGATAGGCACGTGAAATGCTTATTTATTGATTGATTTATATTTTCACAGTTTTTAAAAATGTGGATCTTCTCTCCAATTTTTAAACAGGCATAGGTACATTTTAAAGATTCTTTCTTTTGTTAATGCTCTGATTTAAATTTTGATCAATGAAAACCCTAAGTTTTCAAAAATATTGAGATATGTTTTCAATGAATTTGGAAGTCTAAGGTTTGGATCTTAACTGATTATATAATGTCAGAAATAGGCAACAGTATTTTTTTCCTAATCTGTGTGTTTTATATGTGTGGCCTGGGGAATGTTACTTCGTCTAATTGAGACCTTGTGTACTCATCTATAAATTTAGTGGTTAACTACTAAAACATAGGTTAAGTCCAACAGACTTTCTATGTTTTGTTGTTTTCATTTGAAAGATGGAAAGAATAATGTGATTGGTCATCAGCTACCCCAGTTTCTGAAAAAAAGTATTTTGAAAACAGTAAAGTGTTATATGAAATAAGGGGATACAATATTTCTTTTCTCAGGCAGTCATGAACCAAGCCCCACAATTACTATGAATAGAAACTCAAATACATCAACAATAAATGTAAAGTATATACAAAATAATATCTCGAAGTATCCTAATACAGAACATGTATATACTTGTAAATATTTCCCATCCTCTTTCACAATATCTCTTTTATCAAATTTAGAATGACAAAGTCCATAATACTAAAGACCAAGAACTTAGTTTAATTTTTATTTTGATAACAAATATTCTCACATCTACCCTGATGTTGTTAGTTCTGCATGTGAATCTGAAATACAAATCCAGCAAAATTAAGTGTAAAATGAAGAGCCATTGTTAATTTTTTAAAATTAGAAATGGGGGTGGCTAGGTGGTGTAGTGGATAAAGCACCAGCCCTGGAGTCAGGAGTACCTGGGTTCAAATCTGGTTTCAGGCACTTAATAATTACCTAGCTGTGTGGCCTTGGGCAAGCCACTTAACTCCTTTTGCCTTGCAAAAACCTAAAAAAAATAAAATTGGAAATGAAAAGTGAACAAAATTATTTATTAATTTTTTTTATTACCATGGTGGAGATTGCATGTCACAATATTAAAAATATTATTTGGAATTAAGAAATCAAAGAGGCTTTTGAATTGTAGTCCCTTAAGATGTTACATATTGAAATATAATGAATAATGTCTTAAATATAATTTTAAGATAGTTGAAATAGTTGGAATGAGATTCCATTAGAAGGGACATAAGCAAAAATGAAATTTTCCCTGTCCAAGAGGCAAGAACTGTTTTCAGATACAACATCGATTTCAGAAGCATCATTCAAATTTCTCACCTTCTTTTCACTAACAGTCACTAGGCTAGGTCAATTTCTAATATTTCTACCTGTCCTATTGCAATATCATCCTAATTGGATTCCCTAAGTCTAGCTTCTCCCCTCCTCAAACATAGTTCATGCAAATTCATATTCCTTAATCATAGTTTTGACAATGACATAACATTGACTCAAAAAATTCAGGGAATCATCATTTCTTTGACAACTCTGTCTCTCTGTCTCTGTCTCTGTCTCTCTGTCTCTGTCTCTGTCTCTCTCTCTCTCTCTCTCTCTATATATATATATATACATATATATATAAATATATCTATATGTATGTATACATACCTACATATTTATAAAATCATAGGTTTAACAGGCATTTAATAATGAGAACTACTCAAAAGTATTGCCAATGTTCTGTTTTGTCATTCTAATACCTCGTCTCCAATATTTTCCTTTGTAGCCTCCCAAAGATTGAAACAGCTCTACTAATACTTGTGTGACCTTTAAATTCACCATATTCAAAACTTTTCCTTTTCTGTAACTGATGATTCCAAATATGACTGACGGTTGATGCAACAATTATGTTTTCTTGGTGTTAGTTATTAGCCTCAAATTAGGACAAATAGCAGAGAATCAATCCATACTTTGTTGCATCTCTACTTTAGAGGATGTGGTGAGTAAACAATCTTCTGAAAACAAATAAATAAAAAAATAGCATGCACCAACACTCCCTCCACTTTGGTCTTAGCTTGTAGCCCTTCCAAGTTGAAGACTTAATCATCAGTGCAGAAGCCACGTTCATCCTTATTGAAAGCTAATGACATCATAAGTGAAAACGTCAGGTTAAAAAGCATGGGAACAAGCATATAGTCATTTCCCCTTCATTTGTCACTGAGAAAACATGAGAGCATTACCAGGCAAGCATATCATCATACTACCATACTGTTGAACTTTCCTAGTCCACCAGATTTGGATATTATTTTCCATTAGCACTTGTGGCAGATATTATCAAAGGCCTTGCTGTGCACAGATTTTAGTTTTACTCCTGAGATTTCTCCTGGAATTGTTGGGCAACTAACACCCAATTGACCATTCCTTTTTCCTTTCTGGAATCACACTGTCTTAGTACATGACCACTTTCCAGGTGAAGGGTCAGTCTCTTAAGAAACACTATGGCAAGAATCTTGCCAGCAATGATTAAAACTTACTCCCAATGGGATTTTCATAGCACAATCCATTCCCTTTGCCCTTATAGTGATGAATAAAAGAAGTATCCTTGAACTCCTTGAGGGTAACCTCTTCTAGTCTTATAATATACATAATTTCTGTTAGTCTTCTTTTGAGCAATGGACAACGTATCTTATAAATCCTGAATCTTCCGTCTCTCCAAGCTTTGCTTGTACCTAACTTTTGATGGAATCAAATGCTGCCTTCTTAGATATGAATTACCCTGTTGGTATTCTGTTTGTTTTTTTCCTTTTTTCCCATTTAGTAGAGTCTGAAAATCCTTATTATTTTTGTTAATTTCTAGTGATCTCTCTCTCTCTCTCTCTCTCTCTCTCTCTCTCTCTCTCTCTCTCTCTCTCCCTCTCTCTCCCTCTCTTATATATCCCGCTCTATCCAGAAAATATTGGAAGCAGAAGGGGAAAAAAAATTTACGATGTAATATCATGGAGCTACAATAAGGATTGCACAAAACCTGGCAGCTACTATTTTGAAGGATTGTAGATCTAGAAATGTTGCATTTTCTAAAGCAAAAAAGCTGAGGTTATGAGCAAGAGAAATTTAGCCAGTAAAATGGATAAACAAATAGATATGGTAATGGATATAGGTATAAAATTAAGTTTGTGGCTGCATGCACACGTGTATGTTGTTCCCTCTTTAACCCATTTCTAATGAGAGTAGTATTGCAGCTCAACCTGCCCTCCCATCTAGTAACTTCTATTTTTTCTCTTTTATTTTTGCCTCATTTGTATGAGACAATTCCTCCTTTTTATCCCTTCTTACACTATTTAATTTTTAGACTCAATCGCATTGTAGTCAGCTGATCCCAAGTCTTTTTAAGGTTACTCAAATAAAAAGACAATTATAAAAAGAACTGATAATATTTTTATATATAAAAACAAGCAATTTGACCTTTTGTGTCCTTTATAATTGGTCTATATGATTGTTTATATTTCTCCTGAATGTCATATGTTGGATTTTTCTTTAAGTTTTGCTGTTTTTTGTTAAAAGTGCCTGAAAGGCATTCAGTTCATTAAATGTCCTCTTTTTTTAGGGGGGAGGGTTTATATTTAATTTTACTTACTAAATTTCCCTTGCTCATAACCTCAGCTTTTTTGCTTTACAAAATGTAGCATTCCTAGATCTACAATCCTTCAAAACAGTAGCTGCCAGATTTTGTGCATTTCTTATTTTAGCTCCATGATATTACATGGTAAATTTTTTCCCTTCTGCTTCCAATATTTTCTCATTAAATTGGAACCTTTGAAAGTTGGATATTATATTTTTTCAAGTTTTAATCTTAGGATTTCTTTTAAGTGGTGATTATCTAGGGTATCACGGCAGTTTTCCTTTATAATTTCTTGAAATATGCTATGTAGATTTTTTTTCTTTCTTTGGTTATGCTTTTTTGGTTATGATGTCCCTTCTCAGTCATTTCTGCAGATGAGAAATTATCTTGAGTTGTTTAATTGTACCCTAGATACTTAGTAGAGTGTTTGGCAAATAATGATGGATTAATAAATTCTTCATTCATTCACATATTCAAAATGATTCATAATTTCCAAAATAAATAAAATTAAGTTATATTATTATTATGTCATTTAAATGTACATTTTCATTCATGAGAGTTTATATGCTAAATTGAGTCATAGGATATTTATAAATACTCTTGTGAAATTATCAATAAAATAGTTTTATCCATATTCATTTGCAAATTAAAGTTGATGTACACATATATGTATATATAAATATAAAATCTGACTTAAAACATGAAGCTGAACTGGAAGCCCCCCTAAATTAATCCATCTATATTTATATGGTTAATGAATTGATGTAGAAATTGAAGGTTCAGAATAAAGGAGATAGAACCATCTGAGAACTTGCAGAGATCACTTCCCAAAAGTTCAAAAGGGGAATTGCAGAAAAAAGTGCACTGTATTAATACTAGTATTCTCTTAAAATTGCTCCATTCTTTAGACTTAAAAATCCTAACTAGACCTCATTTGCCCCTGAATCAAGGATTTTTCATCAATAATTTAAGACATACTTACACCTTCTCCAAGTACATTATTTTATTGCAACCTAATATCTACACTCTGAATCCGATAATACTGATACGTAATTTTATCCTCATTTTCAGATGAAGAAACCAAAAGGAAGGTAATTGATTTTGCTATGGTCATGAAACTAATGAGCATAAGATGTATAATTTTATCTTCCTTAATAAAAGTCCAATGTTCTTTCTGTCATAACAGTGGTATTAACTCAAATAGTAATGGGGGCAACTAAATTATATGCAAGCATCCCTGGGACCACATTTTTATTTATAAAAATTCACAATAGCATTATTGCTTTATTGCATTTTTTTGCATGATGGGAACAGGTGCTTGATACCATTGTTTGATAGCATACTGCTGATTCTTCAAATCATTATACTCTTTTTATTGATGTATGATTATAGATTTTGGTCTGTTTTCTTATAAAAAAGAGAATGCAAACAAGTTTAAGTTGAAATCCAGGATTGAATAAAATGTAGTCTCATATGTGATGAAAATTGTATTTTTGTAATTAAATAAATATAAAATAGAATGCTAAAGTATAAGTAAGCTTTATAATATACTATATTGAGAGTTGCATATAATCTATTAATTTATCTACACATTTATTATGATCAAATGCTTAAATACAAGGTGAGATTCAACATCCAACAAGAATTTGTGCAGGACAATCAGTCTATACATCGCAGATATATAAGAATATGAAGTATATTTTCTTAACTGTTGACTATTAACCAATTCGCAAGTTGCTAAAAAATCCACTTAGAGCAACAACCCCAGGTTGTTTGAATATTTGAAGAGAAACCAGTCTTATAAATTCTATACCAGGACATCCCCAACTAGTAATAACTCATCACTATTTGCTTCCATTTTTATTTTTATAGAATGAAGATAGAAATTATAGACTATTGAAATAATAAAAATTCATGTTACTGTTTTCCATACTAAGTACATTGATTATTAATTTATACATAGTGGATTAATTTATACCTAGTAGATAGCATTACAGAGATCATAATGATTTCCAAAGCCTGGAGGCCTATGTGATTTGCTTGTGTAAAATTCAGTGAAATATGGAGGGACCATCATAATTACTACATATGTGTTTCTGTTCTCAATTTTAATGCAAGCCATCTTCTTTTAATGACATAAGATTTGCTGCCACAGAGTATAGGAAATTACTTTTTATGGGTAGCAGAGGATAATTTTCCTCATGTATGTCACATAAAGTGGAGGGTCTAACTTTGTTTAGGTTAATAAATTGTTTCTTTTGTAAAATCAAAAGAAATATGAGAGTTGGCACACACACATATAAGTATATATATGTATATGAATTAAAATCATTGCAATCATAAAGAAATATTTATATTACACAATTTAATAAAATACACTTTTGAATTATGGCACAAAAAATCAAACCCTTCATAATAGTTTACTGAATGACCACACATAGGATCTTTTGACTGCTGCTATTAGAATCTCATATACTTAACAATTTGGAGATATATCTGTGTGTGTATTGAGGAAGGTGCAAGCTATCTTTTGAAACTAATGATTATTTTAATGCTTGAGATCTATTCAAATTGATTTCATTGAATAGTTCAAATATAGATAATTTTAAGAATGAATAAAGATATGGGAATGATATTTGATGTCTTTCAAAGCAGAATTAAAGTGTTATTTCTATATTATTTGAAGTAAAATGGAAATGAACAAACCAAAAGTTTGAAATAGTTTTCAGTTTTTTCAAAAGGAAAAACATAGTTCTTTGGGGAGAATTATCGTCAAGCAGCCTCATTCTAATTTCCATGACCAGGATTTATTATACCTAAATCCTGCTTCATAAGTGTGGATCTTTAACTACTAAAGTAAATTTGAAAAGCCTTTGCACAAACAAAATCAATGTAGTTAAAATTAGAATAAAAATATGTGAATGGAAAAAAATTGAAACAAGCTTCTCTGATAAAATATTTATTTTCCAAACATATAAAGTACTGAATTAATATTTTTCAAAAAAGTGCCATTCCCCTGTTGACAAATGATTATAGGATATGAACAGCTACCTTTCAGAAGCAAAAAAAAATGAAATCTTTCAGTAGTCACCAGCAGAAATATACTGTTGCTATTAATTAGAGATATGTAAATTAAAAGGTCAGAGATATACCATTTCCAAGTCATCTGATTGTCTAGCATAACAGAATAGTTAATAAAATGAAGAATACTCCAAGGGCTATAGAAAAATTGGGATATTAATGAATTGTTGGTGGAGTTGTGAAGTGGTCCAACCATCCGAGAGAATAATTTGGAACTATAACCAAAGGGCTTTAACATTATGCATACCCTTTCAGATCTATATTCCAAAAAACTTAAAGTAAATGAACAAAAGAGTCTATTTGTACAAAAGTATTTGTTAGCTTTTTTTGTGGTGGCAAATAGTTGGAAATTGTGTTATGTATCATATGGAGAGTTTTTGAAGGAGTTTTAATATATGATTCTGAAGAAATACTATTGTGATAAAATAAATAATAAGCAGGGTATTTTTCAAAACAAATTGGAAAGACTGATATCAACTTACATGAAGTGAAATGAGCAGAATCAGAACAGTGATCACAGTAATGGCAATATTATAGAATGTTTGCCTTTGAAAGACTTATTTATTATGATCAAGAAAATGATTCTAGACAATCCCAAAATATTCATATAGATTGAAGGATACTGTTAAAACTTACTTTATCTGATTTATTTCATGTTTTGTCTGTTTTCTTTTGCCATATAGCTACCATGAATATAAAAACACACACATGTATGTAAGTATATATATATATATATATATACATATATATATATATATATAATTATAACTTCACCTATATAAACAATACTAATTGTTTGTCTTCTCAAAGGTGAATGAGGGGTGAGAGGGAGGAAAAGAATTAGAAATTCAAAATTTAAAAAGAATGTGATAGTTAATTGTTATGTAATTGTGAAATAATAAATTATATTTTTCAAAAGTTGCATATAAAACTTTTTTTTTGGTTTTTTGCTAGGCAATGGGGTTAAGTGGCTTGCCCAAGGCCACACAGCTAGGTAATTATTAAGTGTCTAAAACAGATTTGAACTGAGGTACTCCTGACTCCAGGGCCAGTGCTCTATCCACTGTGCCATCTAGCCACCTCCATATAAAACTTTTTTAAAGTATATTTACTATGCAATCTATAGTAATACATAAAGTTATCATTTATGGACCCTCTGAATGTACTCAACTTTCAAAATACTTATTTTGGTAAGCAGTCTCAAAAGAGAGTAGTTCATAAATCCCCTCAAACATTATTTTTGCCTGACAAACCACAGTGAAAATTATTCAAAAATAATATCATGTACTTAGGTATATTAAATAGATGAAAAACAACAATTATGAAAATCCCTCCATCTACCTCTTTTTTTTCCACTGAGTTACACTCCTGTAGACTACCAAAGCATATTGAAATAGAAATCATGTATGAATTAGTGAGAAAGTTGGTGTGTGGAAGAGATTGAAGGTGGGGGGTGATATGGGTGGCAGAAAATGACTCCATGAGGCAGGAGAGAACTACTTTACATTGCTTCTCTTTCAAAAGATGAAGCTCGGGGCAGCTAGGTGGCACAGTGGATAAAGCACTGGCCCTGGAGTCAGGAGTACCTGAGTTCAAATCCAGCCTCAGACACTTAATAATTACCTAGCTGTGTGGCCTTGGGCAAGCCACTTAACCCCATTGCCTTGAAAAAAAACTAAAAAAAAATAGATGAAGCTACCTAAAAGTCTCTCCTGTTAGTCTTGAGATGTTCAGTTTTGGTTTTCCTTTCCTTTTTTTGATCCCTTGACTGATTGATCCAAGATAGTGACTCTATATTCCTTTCTTGATTTTGCTATTACTTATGCTATAAATTATGCTTTTCAGATGTTTGGCTATATTGTCTAAGAATTTCAGTATTTTTATTGAATAATGTGACCATAAAGATCTATGGAAGTGGTATATAGATTTTTTTTGGAGGTGCTATGGCTAACTCCACTTGAATTTAATCCTTTCAAGTATGATATGCTTTGTCCTTTCCATTCCCTAAAAATATGACTATTTCTCCTAGTCTTTCTTTGCTTCCATGGGAACTGTGAAAGCAACTTTCACCCTCAAGGACTACCAATAGACTATTTAATTCTCATTAGAATAGGAACACACTATCCCAATGAAGGATGAAAATCAAATGGTAAGAATAATTCTTTAGAGACAAAAATCACATTTGATGATAGCCAGAGGAGTATCAATATGTTAAAGATACTATAGCAATGATAAAATTGAGAAATGATGAAGTTCTGAACCTCCAAGATGTTTTTCTATGAGACAAAGGGATTAATGAAGCAGACATCATTGAGGTAAAAATGACTGAATTTTAAAACTAATTAGATATGTGGAGTCACGTATATTGAGGAAATATCATCAGCAAACAGAGTATACTATTGGACTTTGATGAGTCTAGAGGAGAAAGTGAGACTGATGAATTTGGGTAACTCTGTCTCAGTTAAATCCAACTCACATCATCATCTTTCATGATGTCACAGGTCTTTTTTGAGAAAGAAGGTCAAACAACAATAGCAAAAACAACAAAATTGTTTACATGGATGACTGGAAGGTTCAAAGTAACCTTGAAAGAAACAAAGAAACTTTGAAGAAAACTGTATCTAGTGTGAAAATATCTAATATCTTTAATGAAGATTGTAACTTATCTAAGCTAGCTCAACCCTTATAACTCTATTTTGTCCCACCAAAATCAAATAGAAAGATTGATGCTTTCTTACTAATCACTGCCCAAAGCACAGAGATGGTAAATCAGGAAGTAGTTAGGAAGTGATAGGATAGGGTGGAGAGGCAGATTATCCAAAGATAGAATGTCTATTATTTGTTTCTAAAGTTTAAAATTATAAAAGGCAGTATAAAATATAATTGATTTCTTGAAGTTTTATAGAAATAGGGAAAATCCAATCAAAACCAATTCCTTCCAAATCAATTTAACATACCTTTATTAAGCATATTAAATGATGAATATTGCTTGGTTGGAGGAGAGATACAAATAAGACAGCAATTATCCTTTCATTTCCTCACTCGTTCCCATTTCCCAGTGTTTGTGGAAAGATGAGAACTGGGGAAGGTCCAGTATGAATACTTTGGAGGGAATGGTTTATTTGCCTCACCATAGAATTGACTGTCCTCTAGTATAAAATCACACAACTATGCTATTTTTCTGTATTCATCATTAAAGAATGATATATTTTGCCCCAATATGTGAAAAGAAAATTCATGAAAACATTCCCATCATAGATCTTTCCATGGAAATAAAGAGCATAGAGCATGGATAAGATGCAGGAAAAAAACACTTTTCTTCAAATTAATAAAGCTATGCATTTTGGAAGAATTTGACATTTCTGTGTAGATGTATGTTTGTGATTGATATTTCATCCTTTACAGCACAGACTTCAAAGCAGCTGTTAAATGTCAAGTTATTAATTTACATATTGCAAAATGCAGCATGAGCAAACAGATTTATAGCTTTCAAAATTCAACTTTAGTGATAAAGATCTTAAGCTTGGTATATCATTAAGAGCCTTATCTTTAATCACCATTACTCAAAATTGCATGCACCACTTTAGACATGCATATAAGCACATTTACTGAATGAGTTTTCTGACCTACCTGCCAAAGTACCATAAGAAATTGGAATATATGTATGCTTTTTTCCTAAGCTTATTTCAATGATGTATATTAGCAAAGATACTACTCAAATTTTGTTAATTTGAAATTATAAAAAAAGATTTAGTGAATTGATGCATCTTTAATATTGTTAACCAATGACAAGTTGAAAGAGAAGACTTGTTTTTAATCACTATGTTAAATTTTGTTAAAAAAAGCATTCCTTTGAATATTTTCACATTATATATTTTTCCAAAACAGTAGCAAAATTCATATAAATATAAAAAGAGTCATATATGAATCATTTGGGTATATATTGTAAGATTAAAAGCAAACAAATTTTCACATTAAACTTTTAGGGAGTATTAGAATAATATAAAAAATGTCAAACACCAATTGAAACTACCTTTGAGTTAATTGCAATAAAGGTACATTTATTTTTTTAAAATTCTTTATTTAGGGGTTAAGGGACATCCCCAAGGTTAAACAGCTAGGCACTTATTAAGTGTGCAATGTTAGATTTGAACTCAGATCCTCCTGACTCCAGGATCAGTGCTCTATCTATTCTGCCACATAACTGCCCTGGTACATCAAAGTTTTTAAAAAAGCCACACTTATCCCTATTACCTTTCTTCCAAATTTCTCTACCTGACACTATTTTCTTTTCTAAAAAAAATGAACATTTCATTTCACTTTGTTATGTCATAATTATTCAGAGTTTGATTTAATTAACTTTTAGAATTCAATGTCATGTCAATTATTTTTAATTGGATGATTGATAAAAAATAAAAGCATTAAAACTCATAGAAGGGCATTTATAATATGCTTCTCTAATTAATATGATTCTTTTCTTAATGGAGGAAAACTGACTTTAATCTATTCAATCATTAAAAAGTATTAGGAGTAAGGTGGAAGTATTTGATTATATTATTAGAGAAATTTATAATTAAATTAAAAAATGATTTAAATTAAATTGAGAACAAATTGTGAAAATATGATTAATGTGAGATAAAAATGTGTACATACACAAAGAATTCAGTATTTTAAAAATCCCAGTCTATAATACATAAATAATTATAAATAACTTTTAAAATAAGAGACAAATTACTTAAAATGACTTGAAAAATGCCTCAAATTTTGTAATGATGTACTAGTTTCTAATTGCCACAAATAATTGATTTTATTTTCATTACTTTCTTTAAAACAAATTATAAGAGATAATTACATTGTTATGGAGAAATCAATAACTTTTTCAATGTTTGTGGAACTGAAATTTGCAGACTTTCTTAATAAATAAAAACCTTGACTTCTTTCTTATCTACCCCCTCCTCACACAAAAATATGTTACAAAAACAAAAACAAAATTTGGACATTAGATTATTTTTTAAAAGAAGAACTCATTAAAGAATTATTAGAATAGCAAATTCAAAATAGACAAAAACCATAGATCACTACTTGAAATGTGACACAATTAAGAATAAAAGAGGAAATTACCTAAATAACGCCATCTCAGAAAGAGAAATTCAACAAGCCATTATTGAACTCCCTAAGAAAAAAATTTCCAGGGTCAGATGGATTTACAAGGGAATTCTATCAAACATTTAAGGAACAATTGGTTCCAATTCTATATAAACTCTTTGAAAAAATAGGCAAAGACAGAACTCTACCTAACTCTTTCTATGACACCAATATGGTGCTGATACCTAAACCAGGAAAAATTAAACTGAAAAATAAAATTAAAGGTCTATCTCCCTGATAAATATAGATACCAAAATCTTATATAACATCTTAGAAAAATGATGATAACAAGTTATCACTAGGATAATGCACTATGACCAAGAAGGATTTATCCCAGGAATGCAGGACAGGTTCAATATTAGGAAAAATGTCACTATAATTAATTATATTAATAACAAACCTGTCAGAAATCATATATCAATAGATGTTAAAAATCTTTTGACAAAACAAAGCACCCATAGGGGCAGCGAGGTGGTGCAGTAGATAGAGCACCTGCCCTGGAGTCAGAATAACTGAGTTGAAATCTGACCTCAGACACTTAATAATTACCTAGCTTTGTTGCCTTGGGCAAGCCATTTAACTCCATTGCCTTGCAAAAAAAATACCCTAAAAATAATACCGCACCTAATCCTACTAAAAACACTAGAGAGTGCAAAAATAAATATATTTTTCCTTAGAGTAACAAACAGTATCTATGTGAAACCATAAAAAAGCATTGTATGCAAAAGGGATAGGCTACCAGTAAGATCAAGGATGAAACAAGGATGCCCCTTATCACCACTACTATTCAATATTGTATGAAAAATGTTAGCTTCAGCAATAAGAGAAGAAAAAGAAATGAAAGGAATTAGAATTGGGAATAAAGAGACAAAACTCTCACTCTTTGTAGATGACATGAAGGTATACCTAAAGAATCCCAAAAGGTCATCTACAAAATCTACTAGAAATAATTAGCAAGTTTAGCAAAGACCCAAGATATAAAATAAATCCTCATAAACCCTAAAAATTTCAATATATGACTATCAGATGCAGCAAAAAGAGCTACAAAGAGAAAACCTATCAAAGTCACCTCAGGGAATATAAAATACCAGAGAGTCTTCCAGCCAAGGCAGACTCAAAAATTTTTTGAAAACAACTGAGAAACACTTCTCACAAAAATAAAATAAAATTTATATAACTAGGCAAATATCAACTGTATGTGGATAGGTTGAGCTAATATGATTAATATGCCAATACTACCAAAACTATATAAACTATTTGTTTAGTGCCCTACTAATCAAAATTCCAAAAAAATTACTTTAATGAGTCAGAAAAAGTTGCAAGTAAATACATATGGAGAAATTTAAAAAGTCAAGAATTTCCAGGGATAGAATGAAAAAAAGGGCAAAAGAAGTTGGCTTGGCCTTACCAGATCTGAAATTATATTATAAAATATCATTCATCAAAACTGTCTGGTATTGGCTGAGAAATGGAGTGATGGGTTGATGGGTCAGTGGAATAGAATAGGTGCAATAGCAGGAAATGATTACAGTAATATGGTATTTGATGAGCCCAAAGAGGCCAGCTATTGGGATAAAAACTCTCTCTTCAATAAAAACTGTTGGGAAAGTCAGAAGCTAGTATGGAAGAAACTTGGATTAGACCAACACCTCATACATTATACTATGATAAGATCAAAATGGATACAAGATTTAGACATAAAAAACAATATTATAAGCAAACTAGGAGATCAAGAAATACTATAACTGTCAGATCTATGAAAAGGGAAGCAGTTTATGACCAAGGAAGAAACAAACTAGATAATTTTGATTACATTTAATTAAAAGGGTTTGCACAAACAAAACCAATGCAACCACAATCAAAAGAAATGTAGTAAATTGGGAAGCAAATTTTATAATGAGTATTTCTGACAAAAGACTCATTTCTAAAATATACAGAGAACTGAGTCAAATTAAAAAAAAACATGCCATTCCACAATTGACAAATGGTCAAAAGGTAAGCAAAGGCAATTTACAGACGAGGAAATCAAAGCGATCCATAGTCATATGAAAAATTGCTCTAAATCACTACTTTTTAGAGAAATGCAAATTAAGACATCTCTGAGTTACCACTTCACACCTCTCAGACTGGCCAATATAACCAGAAAGGACAATGATCAATGTTGGAAGGGATGTGGAAAATCTGAGATTACATTTTTTTGTGGAGAGTGAACTCATCCAACCTCTATGGAGAGTAATTTGCCCAAAGTGCAACAAAAATGTGCATAGCCTTTGATCCAGCCACGCCACTACTGGGTCTATACCATGAAGAGATTATGAAAAGGGTAAAAACATCACTTGTACAAAAATATTAAGAGCAGGCCTATTTGTAGTTCGAAAGAATTGAAAATTAAGTGAATGTCCTTCAATTGGGGGATGGCTTAATAGACTGTTGTATATGTAGGTGATGGAACACTATTGTTCCATTAGAAACCAGGAGGGATAGGAATTTAGGGAAGCCTGGAAAGCTTTGCATGAACTGATGTTGAGTGAGATGAGCAGAACCAGAAATACATTGTATACCCTAACAGCAACATGGGGATGATAATCAAATTTGATGGACTTGCTCATTCAATCAGTGCAACAATTGGGGATAATTTTGATCTTTCTGCAATTGAAAAGACCATCTCTATCCAGAGAAAGAAATGCAATGTTCGAACAAAGACCAAAGACTATTACCTTCAATTTTTGGGAAAAAAAATTAACCATTATTTTATTATGTAATTTTGCTATTTCTTATACTTTATTTTTCTTCCTTAAGGATATGATTTCTTTCTCATCACATTCAACTTAGATCATTGTACAACCTGGAAGCAATGTAAAGACTAACAGACTGCCTTCTGTGGGTGGTGGGGGGAGGGAAGCAAAAATAGGGGGAAAATTGTAAAGCTCAAAATAAATACAATTTTTTTTAGAAAAAATTTAACAGGTTACTAGTCATTCCCTAATTTATAAATGATCAATGGATATGAATAAACAGTTTCAAATGAAGAAATTAAAGTTGTTTATAATTATAAAGAAGAAAATATTTTTCAAACTTATGAGTCTTTGAATAAACATCAACAAGAAAAGAAAACAGAAAATACCCTGCCAGATCAAATTTAAAAGAACCTGGTAAGAATTACATAGGAAATTGTAAAAAATGTAAGGAAAGTAAGCAGCAATATGTGAAACAGAAACACACCTACATCCAAGCTACATCTGGAAAATTTGATCTTAATTCTATGAGAAAGTAAATGTTCTTTAGGAGAAATGATTACTGAAAGAACTAAAATGTAATAGAAACCAAAATACAAGCACTGTAAATAAGAGAAGTCATGAAATGAACCTAGAATGGAAAAATGGTAGCCAAATATATGTCCAAAAATAGGAGAAGAAATGAATATCTTTTAGGAACTAATCATTTTTATTGTTCTCTGAAGGAAAAAAATAACCTATAATTTTAAATATTGAATACAAAATAGAATAAGAAAAAAATGAAAGAAGGGAATTAGGAAATAAGGGAATAAATAAATAGCTCAGTTATAGGATAATGTGAGGGAATATTATAGTAATTTTTAAATTAGAATATCACAGGAAAATATATAAGCATAGAGATTTGCATCAGGATATTAGGGATATGAAGAATTTTATAATTTTAAAGATAATTCCTTATAAAGCTATGCTGGAAGAAAAACAAATTTAGTAATTATAACCATGAATATTAGAGTATTGATTACATTTATATAGGAAAGAAGGTAATACAATGGTATAGAAAATAAAACTTCATAAATTGTCATTTAGAAGAAATAACCTTGAAGCATGAAGATTCCCAAAGAAATAAATTTAATGTTGAAGAGTGACCACTTATTCCACAGATTGGAAAAGAATAAATAGAAGCATTTTTATGAATTCAGACAAAGCCAGATTAAGAGATCAAGAAAAAAAGCTGTATCATGTTTAAAGAAACAATAAACTTGAGAAATGTTAAGCTTTTTCTCAGTCCACAATGTAAGGAAACTGAAATCAAGAAGAACAATTTGAATAAGTAATTTAAGGGGTGGCTAGGTGGTGCAGTGGATAAAGCACCAGCCCTAGAGTCAGGAGTACCTGGGTTCTAATCTGGTCTCAGACACTTAATAATTATCTAGCTGTGTGGCCTTGGGCAAGCCACTTAATCCCATTTGCCTTGCAAAAATCTAAAAGGAAAAGAAGTAATTCAAACTTAATTGGAAAATGAGTATTATACTTTTTTTTGCAAGGCAGAGGAGTTGAGTGGCTTGCCCAAGGCCACGCAACTAAGTACTTATCAAATGTCTGAAGTTGGATTTGAACTCAGGTACTCCTGATTCCAGGGCCCCTGCTCTATCCAATGTGCCTACTAGCCACCCCAGTAATATACTTCTAAAGTATGAACAAATACTTATGCATTGGGATGTGACAATGAAAAGACTATTCCAATACTGACAATATGTAACTCAAAGTGTCTTTAGGGGAAATTTTTGTGTCAAAAGTCATTAACAGAAAGGTAAAGAGAGATTGAGAAAGAGAGAAAGAGAGACAGAGAGACAGAGACAGAGAGATACAGAGACAGAGACAGAGACAGAGACAGACACACACACAGACAGAAAGAAAGAGACAGACAGAAACAGAAAAAAGAGAGGCAAGAACTGGAAGATTACAAAGACAGCAGAAAACAAAGAGAGATATGATGAAAGATAGAAGTAAAGAGTGATAGAGACAATTGTCTAAGAGAAGAAAGAATAAAAACATTGAAGATACAAAATTAAAAAACATCTACAATTGACAGAGCATTGCATATTAAATAAGAAATTCTTGCATTTCAATAACAATAATGCCACCTGTGTGACTTTGTAAAGTCATTTTAACACATTATTCAGTTTATTCACCTTAAATCTAGAGTTTTAGGATGTCTTCATTTCCTTTTCCTACATATAGATCACACACAGATACACTTAAACATATATATATATGTATGTATGTATGTATATATATATGCATGTGTATCTACACATATAAGTACAAATTAACTTCCATCTAAGGAAGAAAGGAAGGAAAGAGAGAGGGAGGGAAGGGAGAAGAAGCAAATCTTTTATATATATATATATGTAGGTAGATGTATATATGAAATCTAGAGGGATAATGAAGTTATCAATTACAAGATCCCTAGAGCCATGAAAGAAAAGTCCAAAAGAGTACACTTAGATAGAAAAGAAGAAGAAATGGTTTTCCTGAATTCTTTTTTTAAAGGGAGGAACCTTTATTTCTACTCTCTAGTCAAAAGGGCAAAGGGTACCGTTGAAATTGGAATGCCAAAGATGATTAAATTGCATCAACCTGAATATTTCATTCTAATGTTATTTAATTTATTTGTAAAAAGAGCAGTAAAATCTACTAAATTTCTAAGACAAATGCATTTTGTTTAAAAAAACTACAATAGATACCTTATAATATATGTATAAAATTGATAAAAGATTTGAGTATTCCCAATGTGACCCAGCATTAATGCAAAATTTTCAATATAGATAAAAGAAGAAGCTATATAATTGGAGCAACCTTCTTAATTTTATTTTTGAATATGCTACTATAGTAAGAAAATTAAAATAATAACCAAATCAATTTAAATATTTAGAGCTATACCAGTCAAAATACACAAAGTTTATATTATCCAAAGAGATAAATAAAAAAAAAATTCATCTAGATGAATAAAAGTCCAGAGATCTCAAGGGATATAAACACAAGTTTTCAAAGTGCATTGTAAAATACTTACAGTTTTCAAAGTACATTATAAAGTAGTGATTATCAAAGCAAAGAGATAAGTGAAATTAGTTCCCTAAAGAAACAATAATGAAAATTAGGAATCCATTGTTAGTTAAACTTCAGACCAAAAATTCATAGGGTTGTAACTCTTTGTGCAATATGAATATCTAAGCAATCTGTAAAAATTATGCATATGTGTGCTTAGATTTAGACAAATATACTGCTATATGGATCAGTAGTTCTTACAGGGTTCCATCTCTTCAAAACACTATCCTTTTAAATTGAAAACTAATAAAGCAGCAAAAAAGAAAGGGGGCACTGGAAAATCAGTGCATAGATTGATACTTTCATGTCTAAAAGAAGAAGAAAAAAGATCTCTTAAAATGATAAAATTATATGGGTATAAATCTAATGACACAATTTCTGATATTTGAGAAACATGGTACAGAAAATGAATTGTGACATAATGTAAACAAATCATATCAAAAAGATTTTCATTTAAGCAACGTTATAGTTGAAAGAAGAAAGAAAAAGAACTATCATTTATTAAAACCAGGAGCTATGATTAAGAAGAAGCAGTTTCAAGGACACAGGATGTGATGTACTGTTTTAAGAAATGAAATCTTCATGACATTAATGACCCCCTCAGTTCATTTTCATTTAACTATTTTAAGACTTTAGAGGGTTAAGCTCAAAAAGTGAAAATCAAAAAATATTGATTGATGGATAATTAAGTTATGACTGGTGTTTTCACAGGAGAAATTTAGTGCACTGTTAGCTCATACATGCAAAGTGAGTCACTGTGTACTCAGAGTATCTGATATAATTCATTCAGAATATCTGATATAATTCATTCAGAATATGGGAGAGGGAAACTAAAGGTAAACATGCTGCAATGATTACTGAAAGAACAGGCAGGTGCGGGCAGGTGGGGCAGCAAGGTGCCCCAGTGGATAGAGCACCAGCCTGGAGTCAGGAGGACCTGAGTTCAAATTCAGCCTTAGACACTTAATAATTGCCTAGCTGTGTGACCTTGGGCAAGTCACTTAACCCCATTGCCTTGTAAAAAAATGAAAAGAAAGAACAGGCAGGAGAGCAAGATTCACAAGGAGGGTATAATCAACTTGATCAGAGCTGTCTTGAGGAAATCAACAGGAAGTCAGTAGAATAAGGTTTTATGCTCCTTTTCTTGATTAGTTGAATGAAGATTACTTAACATTATTGCTCTTCATTGTCACTTACAGATTAAGAAAGGTAAGGTTTCTCAAAATTGCCTGTTGGTTTTTGTTGTCTCCTGTTGACTTAATAGATAAAGCATTAAAAAAACCATGTTATTAAATTACTTTGGTCTGTAGGAAGAGATGGCTGACTTGTAGTTGGATGTCAGAGAATCATGTTGAGTGCAGAGTTGAATTATTTAAAAACCAAACAAAAGTAACACTTTGATAGGCAAAACATTAAAAATGTGTTCTTCCATTGAGAATTCAAGGATAAATTTTTTTGGCCATATGAGTGTGTTGTTATATTTCATTCAGTCCTTACAGATATGAATATACAATTAGAAATGAGGAAATTGGATAAAAACAAATGGCAATAATATAAATGAGACCAATGTAAAATTCTGGCCATATATAATAACCATTGCTGATTCCAACTATTGATATCAATAATAATTGTCTTTAAAATATGTGAAATCATAGATGCAAAAGTCTTAAATAAAATTTTAGCAAAGTGATTACAACAAGTTCCCACTAGAACAATACATTATGACCAAGTGGGATTTATCCCAGGAATGTGGGTTTGGTTCAATATTTGGAAAACTGTTACTATAATTAATTATAACAATAAAAAACCTATCAGAAAACATATGGTAATATCAATAGATACTGAAAAAGGTTTTGAGAAAATACAGGACCCCTTCCTACTAAAAACACTTGAGAGCAGAGGGAAAAAATGGACTGTTCCTTAGAATAACAAGCAGTATTTATCTGAAACCATAAACATGCATTATATGCAAAGGGATAGGCTAGAGGCATTCCCACTAAGATGAGGGGTGAAACAAGGATGCCCATTATCACCACTACTATTCAATACTGTATTAAAAATGCTAGCTTCAGCAAAAAGAGAAGAAAACGTAATTGAAGGAATTTGAATCGGGAAGGAAGAGACTAAAACTCTTATTCTTTGCAAATGACATGGTGGTATAATTAGAGAATCCCAAAAAATCATCTAAAAATGACTAGAATTAACAAAGACCCAGGACATAAAATAAACCCTCATGAACCCTTAACATTTCTATATATGACGATCAGATGCAGCAAAAAAAAGAGTTAAAAGAGAAATCACATTCAAAGTAACTTCAGACACTATGAAATACTTGGGAGTCTACCCACCAAGGCAGACTCAACAACTTTTTGAAAACAATTACAAAACACTTCTCACACAAATAAAATCAGATTTAGATAACTGGACAAATATCAGCTGTTCATGGATAGGAGAGTAAATATAAGAAAATTTTCAATTCTACCAAGACTGAGTGACTTATTTAGTATACTATCAATCAAAATTCCCAAAAAATGCTTTAATGAGTTAAAAAAAATTGTAAACAAACTCATATGGAGAAATAAAATGTCCATAATTTCCATGGATTGAATGAAAAAAAAAAGTGCAAAAGCAGGTGGTTTAGCCCTACCAGATCTAAAATTATATTATAAAGCAGCAGTCATCAAAACTGTCCTGTGTGCCTAAGAAATAGAGTGGTGGATCAGTGAAATACACTAGGTGCAATATCAGGAAATAATTATAGTAATATGCTGTTTGATAAACCCAAAGAGTCCATCTATTAGGATAAAAACTGTCTTTTATAAAAACTGCTGGGAAAATTAGAAGTTAGTATGGAAGAAACTTGGATTAGACCAACAGCTCACACCCTATACCAAGAGAAGATCAAAGTGGATACAAGATTTAGATATAAAAGATAATATTATAAGCAAACTAGAAGATCAAGGACAAGTTTACTTGTCAAATCTATAGAATGGGAAGCAGTCTATGACCAAGGAAGAGATGGAGAACATAATTAAAAACAAAGTAGATAATTCTGATAACATGAAATTAAATCAAACTTTTGAACAGACTAAATCACTATAACCATGATCAAAAGAAGTGTGGTAAATTGGGAAATAATTTTTACAGCTAATATTTCTGACAAAGGATTCATTTCTAAACTATACAGAGAACTGAGTCAAATTAAAAAAAAATAAACAGCCATTCCCCAATTGAAAAATGGTCAAAGGATATGCAAAGGCAATTTATAGATGAGGAAATAAAAGGGATTCATAGTCATATAAAAAATTGCTCTAGGGGCAGCTAGGTGGGGCAGTGAATAGAGCACTGGCCTTGGAGTCAGGAGTACCTGGGTTCAAATCCGACTTCAGACACTTAATAATTACCTAGCCGTGTAGTCTTGGGCAAGCCACTTAACCCCATTACCTTGCAAAAAAATTTTTAAAAATGGCTCTAAATCACTACTTATTAGAGAAATGCAAATTAAAGCTTCTCTGAGATACCACTTCACACCTCTTAGACTGGGCAATATGACCAGAAAGGACAATGATCAATGTTAGAAGAGATGTGGGAAATCTGAGATTACATTGTTGGTGGAGAGTGAACACATCCAACCTCTAAGGAGAGCAATTTGCCCAAAGGGCAACAAAAATGTGCATACCCTTTGATCCAGTAATGCCACTACTGGGTTTTATACTCTGAAGCAATTATGAAAAGGGGTAAAAACATCACTTGTACAAAAATATTCAGACCAGCCCTGTTTGTAGTGGCAAAGAATTGGAAATTGAGTGAATGTCTATCAACTGAGGAATGGCTTAATAAACTAATTCCTTCCTCTCTAATCATTTTGTCTTTTTTTCTGGCTTTCATTCTCATATTCAATGTCTATCTCATAAATGTTTATTACATTACTTGAGCCAATGTTGAAGTCATATATCTTAAATAGAAGTCTGTGTTGAAGTGAGGCTATATTGAAATTTATCTGTGTGCTCAATCTGTTTAAAAAGACCCTATGGAATTGTAATTACATATTATAGAGAAATAGAGTCAAGTAACATGCAGGGAGGGGGAAAGCAACAATGACAAAAACAACAAAAGTAATTCATCGTTTTATGACTTTTTTTTAGGGATTGTCGACTTAAACAAAAAAGATAACTCCTTCACTTCAAGCAGCCAATTTGAAATAATCCCAAACTATGATTGCTAAAAATAAAATCTCCTCCACTCCCACCCTCTGGAAGCAAAGGAATTGGTGACACATCATTACGGTATCCTGTTTCTGGAGCAACAACAATGAAACACGGCCAACAACAATAACAACAGCTAAAATTCAGTTTTATTTTAATGCAGTTTTAGATATGAGAAAGTATGTGCAATTTAGGTGTACTCTAGAAGAGAATACGGTATTGATTTGTGAGAAGTTCAAGTTCATTGGAATAAGAATGTAAAATTTTCCAGGTCTAAGAACTGTAGGATTTTTGACTCTACAACTTTTTCTTGATACATTCTAGCTTGATTTATATTACACTATGAAAAATGAAGTTGAAAATTCAAATTTTATTCCAGCAAGTAATTATAAATATTTATATCATATGATGTATACTTAAAGTGCATTTTTGTGTATTGTTAAGTATATATGCACATTTATTATTTATGTGATTTTTTAAACTAGAGATTTTTTGTTGTCTTTATTACATTATAGGGTAATTATTTTTCAGTATGAAACCTATAAAATTATGAAAGTTAACAAAGTTCTAAGAAATGAAAATGAAAAGAGCATTGCCCCAAATGGTATCAAATTTTCACAAATAAAGTAAGGAAATCTATTTTGCTTCTTTGTAACTGAGTAAGTCTTTGATTCAACAGACCTCGCATTTCAAAAATACTTGCTTTCTATGAATAATTAAAAATAAAAATCCAAAAGCAATTTTCTAAAACAATTTCTCTTTTTTAGATCATAGATATTCTATAAAATAATTTATTCTAACATAATGAAGATTATTAGGTACTAGTCTGCAACATTTCTCTCTTTATAGAAGCAGTATAGCATTGCAGAAAATCTGCATGAGCTGTAATGAGGGCCCTGAGTTTGTATTCTGACTCAGTCTTTTGTCATCACTTAATGTTTTTGTATCTCAGTTTCTTCAGGTATAAAGTGAAGTTTGTATTCCCAATCTAATACAGTTGGTATTTTTACTATACTTTGAAAACCCCATCTATTGAAATGTGAGCATTACTTGTTTTTCCTTTGTGTGCTATGAATGAACATTGTCTCCCTTCTAAAAATGAATGTCTTTGACTCAGAACAAAAATGGATACTCCTATTGGAATAAATTCTTGGTTTCTTTTAACTGTTGATATTGTCATTTCTTTCCATTTGTTCTTATTTTCTGTAGCATTTTCTTGATGATTGATAATAGGAATCATTTAAAAGATACTTTAAATTTTATAAATCATTTTTCAAATGATGACCAATTTTATCTTTAATTCATTCTTAAAATCTCAAAATTTAGGTGTCATTATTAATTCCATTTTAGAGATGAATAAACTGAGACAAAATCATGGTACGTGACTTGTCCAAACTCACAAAAGTGATAAATGTCTGAAGTGATATTTTTGTACTCAGATCTTCCTAATTTCAGGATCAAATATCCATTCATTAAGTCTCCCACCTGCCTGGTTCATTCCTGCCAATTTGTATTGACTTGTATTTTTCCTTTCTTCTCTGACATTTCAATCTCCATGACGCTACATTTCAATAATTTCTAATACAATTTCCACTAGCATAAGTGTATATCACTCATTATGAATTTCTTATATCCATTCAGTTCTCCTTCCTGTCATCCCTGTTGATCAGGACATAACATATAGTTGCTGTAGGATAATTTATAATCAACTGAAATTATTAGGCTCCATGACAAAATTCATCCTTTAAAAATTAAACATAAGTAGAGCTAAATGGTTACATCATTGCTATCTAATGTATAATAAACTATTTATTTAATTTAATATAAACCCAAAAGTAGCAAATTCAAAACTCTTCCTAGATTCTGAATCACTAGAAAATGAGAATCTTCGTGGCTGGCTAGGTGGCTTAGTGGATAAAGCACCAGCCTTGGAGTCAGGAGTACCTGGGTTCAAATCCAGTCTCAGACACTTAATAATTACCTAGCTGTGTGGCTTTGGGCAAGCTACTTAACCCCGTTTGCCTTGCAAAAACGTAAAAAAATAGGAATCTTCTCATAGGAAGTTTATTTTTCTTTGCTGACTTCACAAAACACTCTCCCAGATCTCTTCATACATGTTCTTCAAGGCAAAGTCTTTGACACTTCATTTCATAAATAGTTCTCTCATGGATTGTTGTCAAGCTTTTATTCCTAATATATTTGAGAAAAACTCTAGGAAGGGAAAGGTTTGTATTCTCTGATCAAATAAATATTACTCGCTCTCCATGTTTAACCAGAGCTAATAGAATCCCTCTGTCTTTGGCTCTCATGTGTATTAATATCAGTTTCAAAGTGTATATCTAAATCTCTTTCTGTGAATATCATTTAACTATCTATAGTCATCTATTCATCCATCCATCCACCCATCCATGCATATATCTATTTCTATACCCATATATCTAGTTCTTTATGTCT